>NC_026659.2:5590149-5712456 GCF_000004075.3 Cucumis sativus | reverse complement strand
TGAAGATGAATCATCTTCGATTGCACATGAACTTAGAAAGACGATGAAAGATGAATCCTCTTCAGTTGCAATAAGCCTGAAGATGAAGCAGAGGTTAAAGCTTTAGCATTCATGCATCTCTTCAAGAGGCAGAAACGATGTTACACTGTCGTTTTCATCTTGGAGAGGCGAAGGCAGAGCTGCCCGATCGTCGTCCTATCAAAGTTGTACCATCGTTATCCTCTCAAAGAGCTGGAGCTGCAGCTCGATGAAGCCTTAAACTTGAATATTAAGGAATCATCAATGAAAACTTTTATGCTTGAATTTGAGGGATCATTAATGATGCCTTTGAGCTTGATTGAGATTCCTTTTTTTTTTTTTCTTTTACATGCACTCAACTTGTACATAGTCTTTGCACGGAGTTGTACATCTTCAATTTTATTTCATCTCATTGTTACTAAAGATGAACATCTTGAATTTAGGGATTTGCCCCCAATTTGTTATGATTCCTTAGTAGAGATGAACACCCTTTGAAGAAAAGAATTAACTCACGACGTAGTTTCAAGGTTTTTTTTTTTTTTTTTTTTTTTTTTTTTTTTTTTTATAATGGTGGACTGAACTTAAAGTTTTTCTTTAAGTTGCCTACGTACCCTTTATAATGTAGGGATCAAGTCATAACGTAGTTCAACTTTTTTTTTTGCTGGACTGGGCTTAAGGTTTTCCTTAAGCTGCCTACGTACCCTTTATAATATAGGGATCAAGTCATAACGTAGTTCAACTTTTTTTTTGCTGGACTGGGCTTAAGGTTTTCCTTAAGCTGCCTACGTACCCTTTATAATATAGGGATCAAGTCATAACGTAGTTCAACTTTTTTTTTTTTTTTTTTTACCTAACAAAATTAAGCATAAAATTTTTTAAGAAATTTACCATTGATTGGGCCAATTCGTAGTCCGTCTTGATCAACGATCTTGTATGCGCCATTTGTATAAACTTCTTTAACAATGTAAGGTCCATCCCATTTAGGTGTGAACTTATTTCCTGTATGCCTTGTTGTGATGATCGGTCTCCTTACGGCAAGTACTAGATCACCGACTTGAAAGGAGCGAGGTTTAACGTGTTTATCAAAAGCTTTGGACATTCTCGCTTGATAACATTCCAATGCTTGCTGAGCCTCTAATCGCTTTTCGTCAAGTGCTTCTAATTCTTGAAGACGTAACTTCACATTATCTTCGGTAGTCAATCCCTCTTGTACTGCCATTCTTAGTGACGGAATTTCCCTTTCGAGAGGAAGGACAGCCTCCACACCGTAAACAAGCGAATATGGTGTAACCCCTGTAGGGGTGCGATGAGTCGTTCGATAAGCCCATAATGCCTCGCCGATCTTTTCTTGCCAATCCCTCTTTGACTTGGAGACAATTTTCTTTAAAAGATTACACAATGTTTTGTTGAATGCTTCTGCTAGTCCATTCGCAGCTGCGTTGTACATGGATGACTTATATTGCTTGAATTTGAATTTTTCACATAACTTGTCCATCATACTATTGGAGAATTGCTTTCCATTATCCGTCACGATTCGATGTGGAATACCGTATCGATAGATGATGTGTGTTCGAATAAAGTCTGCCACGTTCTCCTTCTTGGCTTCTCTCAATGAAATGGCCTCAGCCCACCTTGAAAAATAGTCTGTTGCTGCTAGGATATAAGAATGTCCTGCTGATGATTTTGGTGTAATGGGGCCAACCAGATCGAGTCCCCAAGCCTCAAAAGGCCAAGAAGCCACAGTTGGATGAAGAGGTTCTGGAGGTTGGTGTATGAAGTTTGCATGGTATTGACAAGGCTCACACTTCTTCACATAGTCTATTGAATCTTGGATCATCTTAGGCCAGTAGTAGCCCATTCTTCTTAGCTGGAATTGAAGCTTTGGTCCCGATTGATGTGCTCCACAAACACCTGCATGTACTTCCTTTAGAGCTTTTACCGAATCTTCCTTTCCGAGACATCGAAGGAAGAGCCCTTCAAGAGAACGGCGATATAAAGTTCCCTTGTAATAAATGAAGTGTGCTGCCCTTCTTCGTATCTCAATTTTATGACGAGAATCCTTTGGAAGCTTTCCATGTTCAAGATACTCTATGATGGGTTGACGCCAATCTTCTTCATCAATCAAATAGGATGTTGCCATGTTCACTTCCTGACATTCAGGCCTAACTGGGGGTATAATCCATCGTTGACAAAGTGGTATGTTCAGAGTTACATCATCTGGCATGGTCAAGGCCGTGGCTAAATTTGCCAATGCATCCGCTCTCTTATTTTCTACTCTAGGGACATGTTCTAACATCACATTATCAAACTTTTCCATCAATTGTCGAGCATAAGCAAAATATGGCTTCAAGTCTTCATGTTTCACGTCATATTGAAGCGAGAGTTGATTGATTATCAATTTTGAATCACCATAGACCTCTATGAATGACACTCCGATTTCTAATGCTATTTGAAGGCCAATTATCAAAGCCTGATATTCAGCCACATTGTTTGAACACAATTCGGAAAGTGCAAAGCTATAAGGCAACATATGCTTCTCAGGAGAAATGAGGACAATGCCTGCCCCCGCACCACTTCTTCGAGCTGCACCATCGAAGTACATAGTCCAAGGTTCCATAACTTCTGTGAAGAAAACCTCATCGTCTGGTAGGTCATCACATAACTTCCAATCCGAAGGAATTGGGTGGTCTGCTAAAAAGTCTGCTAGCGCTTGTCCTTTTATCGCCTTTTGGGGAATATAGACAATGTCATATTGTTGGAGTAGAACCGCCCATTTGGCTAAGCGTCCAGCGATGATTGGCCTGGATAGAACATACTTTATAGGGTCTGCTTTTGCCACTAGATGAACCGTGAAGGCCTGCATATAATGCCTCAACTTATCAATGGCAAAGAAAAGTGCAAGACACATCTTTTCGATAGGAGAATAGTTAACTTCAGCCCCAATTAATGTTCTGCTTAGATAGTAGAGAGAACGCTCCTTTCCCTTTACCTCTTCTTGTGCCAGTAATGCTCCTAAGGACCTTTCTTGTGCAGCAATGTACAATATTAGTGGTTTGTCAGGTACTGGAGCTCCCAGCACTGGGGGAGTAAGCAAGTATTTCTTTATGCTATCAAAAGCGTTCTGACAAGCTTCATCCCACACAAAATTTTCTCCTTTTCTCATCAACTTTTGAAAAGGTTGACACCGACCGGCCAAGTTAGAGATGAACCTTCGGATGTAAGCCAGTCGTCCTTGGAGACTTCTTAGGTCATGCAAACTTTTAGGTCTTGACATCTTCTGAATGGCATCAATCTTGGACTGGTCTATTTCGATCCCTCGATGCCTTACAATGAAGCCAAGAAATTTTCCTGAAGTTACACCAAACGCACACTTGAGAGGGTTCATCCTTAGCTGATATTTTCGCAAGCGATCAAACACGACTTTTAGATCCTTCAAATGGTCTTGTCGTCTCTTTGTTTTGACTACAAGATCATCAACATAACATTCAACATACCTGTGCAACATATCATCAAACACTTTCTGCATGGCACGTTGATAAGTAGCGCCGGCATTTTTCAATCCAAAGGGCATCACCTTGTAACAGTATATTCCCTTTGGAGTTCT
This sequence comes from Cucumis sativus, assembly GCF_000004075.3. Classification (NCBI taxonomy): domain Eukaryota; kingdom Viridiplantae; phylum Streptophyta; class Magnoliopsida; order Cucurbitales; family Cucurbitaceae; genus Cucumis; species Cucumis sativus. The sequence continues at coordinate 5,708,834 of NC_026659.2, read as the reverse complement.
GAAAGCTGTCATTTCTTCATCTGAGAGGGCCATCCGTATTTGATTATATCCAGACGACCCATCCATAAACGACAACGCCTCGTGTCCAGTAGTTGCATCAACCATGATTTCGGTGATGGGCAAGGGAAAATCATCTTTAGGGCATGCATTATTCAGATCGCGAAAGTCTACACAAACGCGAAGTTGTCCATTTTTTTTCTAACAGGGACAATGTTTGCTATCCACGTTGGATATTTGACCTCGCGAATGAATCCTGCTTCGATCAACTTGTTGACTTCCACCTCGATTTGAGGGATAAGCTCCGGTCGAAAACGTCGTTGTGCTTGTTTAATCGGTCGATATCCAGGTTTAATTGCAAGATGATGGACTGCTACTTTTGGGTCAAGTCCTGGCATCTCCTTGTACGACCACGCAAAGATGTCCCTGTATTCGGTGAGCAAACTCATATATTTATCCACCTCTTCGTTAGAGAGGGACGCACTAATGAAAGTCGGGCGTGGTTCCTCTATTGTACCAAGGTTCACCTCTTTTAGCTCGTCTACAGTAGATTGCCACCATCCTCTAAACTTTGTGGGGCATTTTCTGCGTCTTCTTCATGAGTTCCAGTCTCTGATTCCTCAATAATGGTGATGTGATGACATGAAGTTTCACATTCCCCTTGTTCCGACCCTTCTTTTTCAGGATTCGTTAGTATAACATCATGTCTTTTTACCTTTAACGAACCTTGACTTGTATTGAGAGTAACAAAAGTTTTTCTTTTCATGCGAGAAGGAACGTTGCTATGAATTTCTCCATTTTCCTTTGTCTCGCAAGGAAACTTCTTACTACGATAATTATCGACATCTGTATGCTTAATTCGACGCCAAACTTTCACACGAGACATTGGTTCCTTCTTCTTTGTATCTATGTTGGAATCAATGTTGTCGTGTGATCCTTTATCCCCGAGATGATTAAAAATCGGAGCACGGGGTGCTTGTACATTTTTCTTTTTAGACACACCTAGCCTTTCAAAGGCTGATGGTCTTGTAGTTGTCAAGGCATGGCATGTGCTTTCTTCCTTTATGGGAGTCGTAGTTAGCCTTCGAAAGACCGAATGTCTCTCAAGGTTTGGTACTGACTGGAGCCTTTCTCTTTCTGCCTCTGTCATGCTTAGCCTTTCAAATACTACGGGACGTGCAACAGATGGTCTAATTCGATCAAATACTGAGATTCTCTGATTATCACCTTCTTTTACGTCAGTATTGTCATCCTCCTCTATAGTTATATGATTGATGTCAACCACTTTTTCCTTCCCCTTTTTAGTTATACGGATCGGTTCTGGCGACTTGTATCCGAGTCCTTTTCTCGACACGGGTATAGAATGTCCTTCCCGTAGAAGCTTCTTTTGAGTTGAGGAGAGCTCAGGTCGGTCATGAATTTCCAAGCTTTTAAACTCGGTGTGAGCTGTGAAGTCATAACCTGCTTTCGCCATCAATTTGTAAGCCTTGGGGTCGAATCCGTCTTTCGTTCGCCTTTGGGGCAAGTTTGCTTCCACCAGATCTACCTTTACCTCTTGCTTCGCTATCTTAGTTAGTGGTGTAGTGAAGCTTTCTTTTATGATTTCGATGTCACCAACTTTCAAACCTTTTGGAGACTCCATGAATGGTGATTCGCCTTTCTTGCGCCTTGACAGAGGGACATAACGCAAAACTGGTGTGTTTGCAGCATTTTCATCCTTCAAGATCATACCCTTTGTGTTGCTAGTGTATGCTTCACCCTTTCCAGAGTTAAAGGTTCTCGCACTTTCATGTGGTTCTGTGGTTGCGAGTGATTTCAATTGTGAATTATCTTCTCCTTTTGTAAGAGGGGTTTCTGCAGGCAAAACTTCTAAAATATTATTATTCTTTGAATAAAACTTTGCATCTGCGAAGTGAGACTCAGCTTCTGAGAATGGATTAGAGTCGGCTTCAACCTTCTTTACACCGTCCTGATAAAATTTGAAGCACTGATGCAGTGTTGAAGTTACTACTCCGTTTCCATGAATCCAAGGACGCCCTAGTAACAACTTGTAAGTAGTCCTTGAGTCTATGACATGAAACAATGCACTGGCCTTTAGGTCGCCAATTATGAGTTCTAACCGTATCATGCCTATTGCTCTTTGGCTACCTTGGTTAAAACCTTGAATTACTAGCTTGCTATTTGAGAGCTCGTCCATCAAGATGCCTAATTGCCACATAGTCGACTTTGGCATTATGTTGACAGCTGAGCCATTATCAATGAGGATTCGATCGACTCTCTGTTCTCGAACGTATCCAGAAACATACAAAGGTCTATTATGAAGTTTAGATCCCAACAACAAATCCTCATCTGAGAAGTCTATAGACATACAATAAGAACCACTCTCATATGTCATAGTCGGAGTACTCGAACTTGATGCTCTTGAATTTAGCAATGCATCAATAAGGATGGTTTTGGTCTCTTGAGGAAGTGATAATAGATCCTCTACATTAAACCTTGAAAGGTCTTTTGATACTCCCTCTCCTTCTAGTGATCTTGGAGGGATTATTTCTTCCTCCGTTGTGTTGATAGCATGACACGCAACGACTTCTGGGTCTTCATCCTGATGATCACAAAGGAAGCTTTTTGGAAGGAAGTCTGCCAAGGTCACTAAGCGTTGAGGTCGAGAGAAATTCATGTCTTCATTATGTACGAGCTTAAGCTTATGAGTCTTCTTCTTTTTCTTATTCTTTTGAGTCTTATTTCCTCTTCTATAGTTTTGGTAAGAGCGAGACTCTCTTTGGGTCGGGATCGACTGTCTTTTCTTTCGGTGGGTCACCACTATCCACCCTTCATCGTCTTCTTCAATTGGTCTTTTCTCTCCTTGAGGATCCTCGTATGAGATTTCCTGAAAGAATTGGACAACTATAGGCTCAAAGGTCCCGAACTGGACCAAGCTTTTCCTTTGCTCAAAAATCAATCTCGACGAAGAAGCCTCAGACATTATCGTCACTTCAGCGTGGTTTGTTTGAGCTACTTCCTCCAAATCTAGCTCAATCCTTTTCTCACGAGCCAACCTTAGAATTAGCTCCTTCAGCACGAAGCATTTCTCTACTGGATGACTGATGACCCGATGATACTTGCAGTAATTGGGATCATCTACCTTTCCTGCTTGCTCAGGTCGTTTACATTCTGGCAGCTGGATCAGCTGCTTCTCTAGTAGTTGCTCTAGCATGTCAGCGATATCTGAATCAGGAAATGGGTAAACTTTTTCCTGCCTTTCTTTTAAAGTCAGACGTCGCCTTTCGCTTCCATCATCCTTCTTTTCAACCCTCGCTTCCTTTCCTTTGGAGAATTTCAGCGGGGTTGTGTTTACGACCATAGATTCTTTCGAGGTGCTTTTCACTATCTTTTCAGCACCTTTCATCTCTTTCTTATCTTTCTTTACTTCAGGAACAAGAAAATCTTTAGTTCCTCTACTGGCGATGCTCAACTCCATATCATGAGCTCGAGTTGCCAGTTCTTCAAATGTGCGGGGCTTTATTCCCTGCAAAATGTAGAGGAGTCCCCAGTGCATGCCTTGGGTGCACATTTCTACAGCCGACAGTTCGGTGAGCCGATCTTTACAGTCAAGACTTAGAGCTCTCCATCTATTGATGTAGTCGATGACTGGTTCTCCCTTTCTTTGTTTCGTATTTGTAAGCTCCATCATGCTTACAGTACGCCTGGTGCTGTAGAAGCGATTGAGAAACTCCTTTTCTAGTTGTTCCCAACTCTCAATGCTTTCTGGCTCCAGATCAGTATACCATTCAAAAGCATTTCCTTTCAAGCTTCGAACAAATTGTCTGACTAGTTGATCTCCTCTTGATCCTGCATTCTCACATGTTTCGACGAAGTGAGCAACGTGCTGTTTTGGATTGCCCTTTCCGTCAAACTGCTGGAATTTTGGAGGCTGATATCCAAGCGGCATTCTCAAGTTGTCGATTCTTTTGGTGTATGGTTTAGAGTACATGAAAGAAGTCTGAGATGGGCCTCCATATTGTGCTCTGATGGAGCTTGTGATCATATCTTGTAATTGTTGAACCGAGAGAGAAGCCACAGAAGTTGATTGTTGTTGTGGCTGATTTTCTTGTACCACGTTCTTCCCTTTGTCATCAACTTTAACGACAGGAGTTTGACTCGATTCAGCAGTTTCACGAGTCTGCATCTGCTCCTTTAAAGCTGCAATTTCGTGGTCTCGTTCATCAACAACCTTCATCAGGAGATTAATTTTTCTCTCCATCTCCGCCATGGCAGTCTCGACTGCTACATCAGCCATCATGACGGACATCACATCTGGGTGTGCTTCTTTCAGTGACCTGCTAGAGGCAGAATCATAATCATTATATAGAGGATTTTCCTTGATGACAATTCCAGCTTTAGGAGATTCCATCAATTGCTTCAGGATGCTCTGCGCGATGGCGGAACCTTGGTCTTGCCCTTGGATGATCCCCTTGGAACGACTACGGGTGATAGGTCCCGTGTAGGTGTCGCTTGCAGCTGAAGATTTGGATGCAGCTTTCTTTGATGCCATTGATTTGCTTGTAGATCTAGATGATGAGAGAGAGATGAGAGGTAGAGATGGTCCCACCGGGCGTGCCAATTTGTTCGCACGAGATTTCCGGAGAAATTTAATTCGTGGACTTGAACTTGGGTTGATGTTGTATTTTTGTTGATTTGATGCGATGCGGTTCAATCTCTAGAATTTGATCCTCTGATTCTCTCTCAACTGTATGTCTACGCTTGATTTGGAGGAAGCGGAGCACGTGATGTTCTTGAAGTTTGTTGAACGTCTACGCTTGATTTGGAGAAGCGGAGCACGTGATGTTCTTGAAGTTTGTTGAACGTCTACGCTTGATTTGGAGAAGCGGAGCACGTGATTTTCTTCAAGTTGGTTGAATGCTTACGCTTGATTTGAGGAAGCGGAGCACGTGATGTTCTTGAAGTTGGAGTCTTGGAAGAAAGTTTGTATCTTCAAAACAGCTTCAATCTTCGAGGATGGTCAACTTCAGAAGTTAGGGAGTCTTCTAGCTTTTGGAAGAATTCTCTCTGGATCTTCTAGAGTCAAAATTTTCCAACCCCTGCAAATGAGGAGAATTCCTCTATTTATAGAGTTCACTGGTGGGCTTTATGGGTTTGAACTTGGTTGGTCCATGGACCAGACCCATGGGCTCAACCATATGGACTTAGGTTATATTTAGTCTTTGGGCTCAATTAAGCTTATTTTTTTTGGCTTAATTGAACTAAAATGATTAACTTAATCCAACGATTAATATGAAAACATGTGGCATTATTAGAATGACCAATTTATTTATTTTAACTCTTTAATTTGGGGCATGTGTCAATTTTAATTAGTCCCAAATTTAATTATTTGTACTTTTCATCATTAACTTAATAAATGATGTGGCAACTTGTAATTGGTCTCAAAATTTCTTATTCAACAACCCACACTCAAACAAACCCAAAGAAAAATAAACAAATGAGAAAACTTGTGCCTTTTCATTTTTTTGGTTTAAATCCTTTTTGGTCCCCATTTTTTTTCTCATTTCTATCCCTTTTATGGTTCTTTGGTTTGAATATAACAAGTCGTTTTAGGTTTTTTTATTGTCCACTTAGTGTAGACTCCCACTTGTCAAAATGATTTAGTAAATGTACTTTCATTTATAACAATTGAGTTTTTTTACTTTCTAGCTTATAACAATGTAAGTTAGATAACAATAATGTCTTTATACTTTCAAATTTGGAACAAAGTATTCCCTACTTCAAAACAAAATTAATGATAAGTTTTTATTGCGCGAAATGACATAATTAGCTTTTATAGTTTAGGAATAAATTTGATATGTAATAAGTTTATCATTTCGCAAGTGTGATAAATATTATGACATCTTATAATCAATTAACCATTTAACAGTTAATTAGTTTATCATTACAATTTGGTTCAACAATGATAAAAGGATAGGATAATTTTTTTCCTACCTAATAAATTGAGCTATATTTAAGTTGAGATTAATAAAAATAATATTCATTAAATATGTATAATTTAAACATACTAGATAGGATATGAACTGCCTTTTTCAAATATTTTATACATTATCTTTCCAAAAACCCACATACCAAACATTCTTTTAGAACCCAATATATTATAATTTAATACAATATATCATATTATGTTTATTTAGTTCCAACCCCTATCATCTCAACTCTTTTTCTCTCTCTAAATCAAAAGGAATATATGTTAATTAATATATAGTGTGGAAGATTCTATATATTTTAATGGAAGAGAAACACACAAATTAAAAATGATTAATTTATAAAATCACATGGTAATGCATGCAGTTAAGTAGTAATTTAAGGTGATGGTGTATACCATTCATCAAGCAGGTTAGTTGTTTTGAAACACTTCTTTTGAGAATTACCAATTTATCATTGAATTTTGACCTTTCACAATTTAAAAAAAAAATTAAAAAATTGTATATTTCTTTAGGTATAGTTTATTGGAATTTGCAAGGCCTAATTAAGGTGGGGGAAGGTCTATTGTGAAGCTAAAAACTTCATCAATGGCAGCTCTATAGCTTCTGCCCTATTTTTGACTGACATTGTATCCTTCTCTGCCTTTTGTTATTACACTCATTGGATGATTGGATTACCATTTTTGGTTTCTTGTTCTACATTATGAGTTTTCAAAAGAGAAATTTGCTTATATTCAATGTATTCCAATGGGGATAACCCTAATCTCAAATTATGTAGAGTAGTTATTGTAACAAAAAAGTTTCACATGGGTTACCAAAGAAGAAAATAATGTGTGTATATGTTATCATGATTATTTTTTTTATTAATACGAACGTTTTTATATGTTAAAATTTTTGGAATGAAACCAAATTGTTAAGGATACCCTAAATGGGTGTGAGGTCAAAAGCCAATGAGCCCATGGTCGCTATGATCTCTTGTAAAACATCATGTGAACTAATGATCGATGAATAAGCATCTCGTAAGGCTTAAGATCAATATGATCAGCAAACATTTAAGTAATATACAACCAACGACTCTCAAGACATTGTCTCTACTTTTCAATTAAGTACTTGTTGTTTGCTATTATGTACAACCTTAACAACTTAAGTACATCGATTTAAACATTAGAGTATGTTGAAGATATATATATAACCTCATGTCAATGTTAGGTCTTGTCCTTTCATATCAAATGACCAGACAAAAATGCACAAACGTTCAAACTATATTTCAAATAATAAAAAAGTATATGTATATATAGATATGTGTATGTGTATGCGTAATGTATGTATAGATATATGTATATGTATGTATGTGTATATATGTATGTGTGTATGTATGTATGTGTGTATATATATAGTTTGATTTTTATAAATTTAGTTGCAAATAATTAATTATATAACAATGATAAAAGAGAAGGTACATTAAAAATGTAGAATTTGTCTAGTCGATTATATTATTTATTTGATAATAAATATAACATACCAAATAATTAAGAGTGGTAAAATTTAAATATGAATACAGGGAAAAAAAATACTTTTATGGTCAAGTTATCATATTTGATAATAAATATTATATACGTTTGACTTTTTTCATGTCTATTTACTAAAATTTTGCATGTTGCATGCTGAATATATGCAGAATCACGTGGACCATTAAAAGAATGTTATCTCAAATTTTTAAGTTCTATCCTTTAAATTTTTAAAGGTGTGCGATGTTAAACTAAGTTCATGTCGGTTATGCGATGTTATTTTCTTATTCAAGGCATATCAACAATATACTTATTCTTGTTTGGTAAGAGTGGACAAGCAAACATTAATGTATCCGTTGTTTAATTGTATTTAATATTTTTTAATTATTTATTTAATAATAAATTATAAATAGACTAAAGCACCATAAATTGATTTCTTTTCTTTTGCTTTTGTTCATTTTTTGTTTAAGCTGTAAATGTTACATTTCTAGTTGAAAATAGATTACTCTTATAATTTTGTTATTTTTTCCTTTAAGTTTCTTTTATGACTGCTGTTTTGGTGGAAAGAATTAGAATGCAATTATTTTATATAATATCATTCCCATATCGTTGTTTATGTATTAAATATGTCTTCGATTCATGTTTATAACATTAATCGTTTTGTTTGTTGAATAATATGTTTTACATTTACCAATGTTTGATAATACATTGAACTCAAATCTAGGAAATCGTGTTTCATTAATTATGTACATCTTCTTGAACAAAATTATTTTGCATGATTAAATATAAAACACTAAATAATGTTCATATTATAAAATTATAAAACATATCATATTAAAATTCTTACTATGCAATAATAGTAAGCGCGATTAGGTGTGATAAATCATCTTGTAATATTGACTTGTGTCGGAAAAAATAGTCATCAGCTAATACAATTGGGTCATGTGTGTTGCTTCTCCATGTGCACAATGATCATGATGTATAGGCCACATCGTGAATCTTACATCAACATTGATCATGTTTACCTCTTAAATCAATTTGGTGTAGTGTTAAGCCAGTACACCACAACGATGGTGCGTTTTGGAGCAGACCGTACTGTCGTAACAGTTTATTTGGTAAATGTCACCTACGGCACGAAAGCATATCAGAGGGCCAAAGTAAGTCCAAACTTCTTGACCATTATGACACTGATTAGGCAATAATGCCATAATATTGTGTGCGTATCGTCTCCATAATTAATATGTTAAAAAAAACATAAGTAGACAACAAAAAATATGTAGTATTCATTTGTATAATACTTTGCTATTTGAGTGCGCATCAATCTCGGTCAAATAGCTGTTGATAGATTAACATCATATTTGCTGATTGTTCGACATGTTTCATTTGAAGATCTTCTTTACTATTAAATAACAAAAAGGGTAAAAAAAAATCATCAACTCAATGATAGTGTTGTCATGCAATACTTTATAACCACCCATTGAACTTCTTCTCTAGTGTTAAATAACATACGCCCTTTTGAATTGAACAAGAACAATTTACATTATATATTTCTATCTCCCAATGTTAACCTTGTTCACAAATAGAATCAATAATGTTCTAGTCTATTTAGGTGAATATCTCAGACGATACCATTTCATTTTCGTGCTATGTATTTCGTTCATTTATTTCCAAATAATTCATCAACTTTTATATCAATTCACTATCCCCATCATTACCAAGTTAAAAAATAACTAAATCTTCAGATCACATCACATATTTAATCAACTGTTAAAGTTGGAAAAACATCAAACCATAACCTATTTCAACATTACACTAATTAAAGAAAAAAAAAACTTCAATACTCAAGTCCAAACTTTAATTGCCTTACCCGTAACAAAAAAAAAAAAAAAATCTAAAAAACAAGATTAGAGTCAGAGAAACACTTAAAATACATTGAGATAATGTCAAAAATTAATTTAAAATATCTAAGTTTTCATTACAAGATATTTATTTTTTCAAAATGTCTATTTTTGTTTTTAGAATTTACATATCAATACATCAAACTTACACTTTTATAGAACAAACAATCATACAAATAGATTTATACAACACATACAATGCAATTATAATCAATAACACTCCAAACAATTAAAACATACAACTTTATAAACGCTCAATTTCTGATGCAATGTATTCTTTATAGAACAAAAAGAATATGAAATTCAAATAAATCATACAAATAGATTTATATATGATAAACCAAAATGTATAAAAAAAGAGAATAATTTTATATAGCTTAGATCGATGGTAATAATGGCAACAACGGATGACAAATGGTGGGACACGATGACAATAACGGTTGTGTTGGAGATAGCGGTGATCGAAGGGAAAGAACCGTTGTGTTCTTTTATTTTTTTTTTAAGAAAATGGGTTGAGGGTTCCCAAAAGGGAATGGTAGGATTTTGAGAGAGGAGTCATGTGCTCAGTACACGACTAGGCATTGAAGTGGTGCACTTGGTTCACGACTTCATTGCAGGCTAGACAACATGACAATCAATATTGCCACACTAGAAAGACAACTTATATGAGTCGTGTACTTGACATACGACTTAACGTAGTCGTGTACCCAATATACGACTTCACCACCCTATTATTAATAATAGTTATTTCAATAACATTATTAAAAGTATCAACATTTCAAACTGATTTATTCTTTTATATCAACGTCTATTTTGTTACTTAATACTACTTTATACTTTTATAGAATCTACCTTGGGAAAATTAGTAATTTTATTTCTAGTTTTGATTTTATTTTAAATAAAATGAATGAAATTGCATCAAATGACAAAAACATTTAGAAAAGAAAAAGACAGCTCATGACACCTATTTTTTGTATATTACGAATATGACAAAATTAGTGATATCAAACGGTAATCATAGGGTTATCGAAGGGCTATCAGACGATAATTATAGAGTTATCAGTTTTTAAATTTGATACTTTTACAATTTAGAAAATATAATGACATGAGTTCCATTATCATAAATTCTTTTGCTATTTTTGGAGGGTACCTAAAATGAGAGTGAAAATAGTCTAATTTGATTATTTTTAAAATCTTAAAATGTCAAAGATGTAAAATTGTTAATTTAGAATTTTAATAGATATCCTTCTATGTATAAATGGATATTTTTTTCTTATTTGGATGAGAATATTGTTCAATTAATTATTTACCCTTTTCGTTTGAGGAAAGATGAATTGTTTACCATAAGATTCAAAAGCTTATGCTTATTATAAAAGTAGGGAAAAAAATAAAAGTTATTTATTTCATTTTCATTTTTAGAAATAAAATCTAGAGGGAGATATGTGTCTAAAAATAACCAAGTAGATCATTAAAGCTCATAACATCTCCCACTTAGGTATATAAAAATAAAAATATGAATTCTATATTGAAGTATCCAGGCTAGATATAAAAATGATATCATAGCATTAGTATGTCATAAATGATTGCTACAAATAAAACAAAATAAATTGGTATAGTAACATTCTTTATTGGCGAATTTGATCGGGTAATTCTTAAGGTATGAGATGTGGATAAGAGTTTTTTTTGTGGTGACCCAAAAGTTAATGTTATGCTTTTTAAAGAGAGAAAATTTTGTACCACCGAAGTATATTGAGAATTTTGAAGTTGACATTTATGCTTCTTCAACTTAAACTAATTCATAAATTTTTTGGCTCCTTTTCTAATTCAAACTAATTAAAAATTCTTTTGGTTGAAAAAACTAGTTGAATGTATATTCGTTCCAACATTTAGTAACACTTTTGAAAAAGAACCGTACACTAATTGAAAAAGGAGAATGGAATCAAAAGTTATGTCATATGCCATACATCGGTCCAAGATTATATTAGAAGTTCTCTTAACGATTAATTTTAAGGATATAAAATGGTCTATAATCATTACACAACATTTAATTTTGTTTATGACTGATTTTGGACTAAATGATATAATTCACATTTAGAAATGACAAAATCAAGAAGCATGATACGAGCCAAAATTAACAAGTAAAAACTGAAATAGGCCTAGGAAAAGGGAGCTAGATTGGGCTTGGCCTAAGCTAGTAGCCTAGGCCAATCCTTGCCAAATGCCAAGCCGAGCAAGTTTTACCCATGTTCAACCCGAAGTAACACTTTAATTAAAGCTCAATATATAATTCAAGGAAGTTTCTCAGTCGAGGCCAACCCTAGTCAATCATTAAACCAGACATACTCTTTTTTTGGCTTGTTATGACTAATTATCTTAAGAAAACTCAAAAACCTTAAGAACACATTAGGTTAATTTTCTTTATAAATACATCATTATAACTTCTTATGAGGTAACTTGAGTTAGACTTTCAAACTCTTTCTAACTTCCACAAATTTTTAATTTCTCTAACTTAAGCATCAGAGTATGTGTGACAAACACTTACGCCAGTGTGTGTAAGTTTCTTTTTTTGCAGGTCACTTTCTTTCCCTCTTTTAACAAATTTGTCATACGAGAAGATAATATGTGGGCTTAACGTTGTCCAAAATTTGACATCAGCATGCTTTTGCAACTTCAATTTGATGAGTTATAGAACAATTCTTCTATATATTGAACTTCAAAATTTTGAGAAAAATAAAAAAAGAAAAAGAAAAAGAAAGAAAGATGAGAGGGATGGGAAGAAACTACATCATACATTGCTAGTTATATTACCGATTCATAATTTTAAATTTTTTTCGATATTGGAGACAGATTCGTCACTTCTTTTTCTTCTTCCTTTTTGTGATTTATTCATTTTCTCTTCCATAATTCTTCACCTTCTATTTCAAATTTTCTTTATTATATTTTTAACGATTTATTCTTTTGTTTAAATCTCCTATTTCATCTTCACCGTTTTCGACAAAATTCTTTGAAGCTAATTCATCTTTCTCATATTGAAGAATATTACGATCGTTTAAATATCATTTTGACATAATCTACACAATCGTTTATCGTGATCAACACGATCGTTTGAATTTAAAATTCTTTTTTTTATCGTTTATAAATAACTACACGATCGTGTTGATTTGATCTAAACGATCGTGTATCAATATATTTAAACGATCTTTATCGATTTACATTTTTAAAAAGATTCTAAATATAAATGAATTAGTTTGATGGTTTATAACTGGACAAAGTTATTGATGTTTTTTTTTAAAGATATATATGACTAGTAAAAGTTGGTGAATAGTGAAAAGGATTGATTATATATCCTAATTACTAGAAGTTAATTTTAAAGGTCACCATTGAAACATAAATTGGAGGAAATTTATCTATAAAAGATTCTTTTCAATGTATTTGTTTGATTATAAAATTCTAATTGGAGCAAATAAAGAGTAAAACATATGATTATGTCTTTGAATATTATTTAAAATGTCAATTCAGATGTCACCATTAGTATATGGAAAATTACTAAAAACATCTCTTAATAATTTGGTAGAGCATCAAATAGCAATCAAAATTTTACATCATTCAACAAATAAGTCATCCCAGTGTCAAATCATCCATTTTGGATATAACCAAAATTAGATTGATTTTGCACTTATCTTTAATACTTACATTTATTCAAAAATTTAACACACTTAAAGTGCATGGCTCTTCATTTTTTTTACGATCTTTAATTTTAGTTAACTAGAGTTTTTTTTATTATTAATTATAAATTTTATTGTCATAAACTAACGGCATTTTTAAATATGGCAAAGAATTTAAAAATATTTATAAACGGTAGTAAAATCGTTAAATAACCTAAATAAATATATTACAATAAACAATCTAAAAACTTAAAAGAATCTTTTTTAAAAATAATAAAAAAAACAAACTATTTACGTTCCAATAAAAAAATTACTAAAAGAGAAAGGTTTTTGATGGAATGTATATATTAATTTTGACAATTCTTTAACAATTTAATGTGGGAAAAAGAGAACAAAATATGACATGGTGAAAATATTATTTTTGAACAATGAAAGTATTAGAAAAATGATTTAAAGGGAAATTTCTTTTATAGTATGGTAGAAAATATTATTTTTTAGTAAATTAGAAAACCACAAGTTATCATGAGATTGTTTTTTCTTTTTGTAAAACAATTTTTTTCATTGTTTCTTTATTCCCTTGTAGTTTGTTCTTACAAAATAGCATTATTTTCCTTTAATTTGTTGATACGTTTTATTGTAACTTTTCTTCCATAGAAGCAATATTTTATTTATGATTAATCAAATCATTTAAAATATTCATATTGTTTTGTCAAATGAATTTTAAATATAAATAAATAATGAAATTTTCTTCCATGGAAGCATATTATAAAAACGATAATAATAAATAAAACAAGGATATAATTTTGTAATTATAATATTAGATGAAAAATAACAGTAAAAATAGTTTGATTTTTTTCTTAAAAAAATAATATTCAAAATATTTTTTTGTAAAAAAAAATAGAAATCTAAAAATCATTATCAAACATGTTTGGTTTTTGTTCCTATAAAAAAAAACAAAATTAAAAATCATAACATACAAACAAAAAAAAAATCAAATAGTTAAGGAATAGAGCAACAAAGAAGTAAAATTTTGTTACTTAAACTTCTCAAAAATCATGTTAGTTTATTTAAAAGTATTGACTAATCTATACTCTTAAAATGTAAGGATGCATCTGCGTTGACATCCTAAATTTTAAATAAGTGTTCATGAGCACAGAAAAAAAAAAAAAGTTTATAAATATTTAGAAAGTCAATCCAAATGATCTTAAAAGTCAAACTTCAAAAAAACAATTCCAAATGTAATGGCCGCATTTAAAAGAAGTATATGAACGAGTTGATATCACGATTGAATGAGAGAGATCTCGATAATACAAAAATATGGTTAAGAAATGTTTGAAAGAATTAAAAGATATTACCTATACTAACAATGTGCAATTTTTTTTTTAATGGCTCGGTAATAAGAATTTCATAGTCATATGCGCTTAATTAGATTGGAGAAATTTTATGTTAGGTGATCTCATAATAATTTTTTCTAAAAAGCAGACATGCGAGTAAGGATAAAACATGTTGAAAAAGCACGTGTTGGTTTGTGAGGATAATTCCCACACTTGAAAGTAATTTAAGACAAGTAGATAACCTAGCTAGGTCAAATAGGATGCAAAAGAATTTTAGGTCGTTAAGTGCCAAATTTTTATTCTAAATTATAAACCTAGGACAACAAATTGTATTAGAGAATTAGTTTGTGGGCATAATCTTCTCTCTTTGAAAGCAGTTCAAGATAGGTATATACCACAAATTGTTTGCACAGAGGAAGCAAGAGAATGTGAGATCATTAATTAGGAGTCGATTTTGGAGTTTGAATCATGAATCTAGAGTTACAAATGGTATTAAGGCAAAAGTTATGGTTGAAGGACAAATGGAAGCAAAAGTTGATGATCATGTATGGTTGAGTCTAGGAAAGATATGAATAAGAGTGATTCTAATGATATGAATGTATAGTTAAGAAAGTCGTACACTACCTAATATCATCTTTTTCTTTTAGTTAGTACCTCAATTATAGGAATTTTATAGTTAAATGTGCTTAGATTGGAACGATATTAGAAGACGACTTCTTGAATATTTTGTGTGAGTAAGAAAATATTATGGCCTATCAAATGTTGAATCCAAATTCTAAATCATAAACTTGGAGTTTGATAAGTTAAATGTCCTAAAGTTAACCATCACTAAAATGATAAATAGCCAAATAAAGGGTGGTATGGTTTGAAGACACATACATACATTATTGATAGTGAACTACAACCATATTCAATAATTCATCAAATTGACGAGAAATTAAATCATCAAATAAAAAAAAAATAAACAAATAAAAACCCCATCAAAATTGACCCACCAATCCTTTCGAATCCAATATATTGGTTGGTACGGGTCCGTGCTCTTATGGGAGTGGCATTGTCTTCTAGCTTAGGGTACATACCCTACCATCTCTCTCTTTCTTTCTTTAAAAGATACCTTTCCCCACTTTCATATAATGTTATGCATTAAAGTCTTTTTTTCCATATTCCTAAGTCAATGCAAATTCTAATTGTTCATTGTTTATCGCTTTAATATTTATCTATTCTACCGGAGACAAAATAATCCCAATAATAATAAACTCTTTTTTCTGTTTTTCATATGAATGGATACAAATAATACACCTCAAATTATGATCTAACTATGACCTATACTTTTTGTTTTAGGGGTTCATTATTTCTTATTTTTACCCTTCTACACGTGTTTAATTATCAACATTTAAGTCACTTGTGTTTAAAGTAATGGTTTTAAATTAAAATAAGATTTCATTTCTAAGATTGACCATTTAAAGTCTATGCTATTTTGATGTAATTAGTCTTTTGTTTTTTGCTGATGAAATTTTCTGCCTACAATCACATTCTCTACAAATATTTAATAAACGATAAATATTTAACCAATACTCAAACTTCAGATAATGACATAAAAGTGGATCAAGTTTGAGTTAATAATCTAAATGGTCTACAATATAGAAATAGAGTTGGATACATTATTCTGAGGACACTATGGATACGACCCACTTTTTGTTTAGTATAAAGAATGTAATCCTAAATCGTTCATGTGAATACATTGCGAGTGAAGTCATCCTATGCAAAGAGTTTGCATAAAACCGAATTATGAAATAATCATTTTTACATTATAACACAATTTACTATTTAAAACTAACTATTGACCTATGTAACTCAATCTTAATTTTGAGCTAACTATGAACTCCTGTTAATTTGAAATTAGCCATATATTTGCATGCGTGAGGGCAGCTCCATGATAGAACAAGCCTTCCATTTTAAGGGTAAGATCGGTAGTTAGTTGGAAACATAGGATGCAAGACGAAATTCACTTTCCTGCTGTAAGAGATAGTAGAGAGCTTGTTCCTTAAGTGTGTTGACTTTGGGATTGAAATAAGGAGCTCCACCCTCTTATTGACATGAGAGAGATTTGGTTTAGTGGTAATTAGACCTTAAATCAACTGTTCATTAGATGATTGGTGAGGCTTAAGGAAGAAGATGTAATTGTGGGGTAAAACGACATTTTAACCCAACCGCTTTAAATTATGAATAACATGTGAAGGATCGACGACTTACTAATCATGTTTATATTAAGTGAACATAATTATATTTATAGTGAGGAGAGTGTAGCTACTAACTATAGTGGACATGTCTAGTTAGTTAACGAGTGTTGGTTAACTAGGTTAAAGAGTTTTTGGTTAATCTCATATTGTTGGAGCTCATGATCTGTAGGTCCATAAGGTTCCTTTGCTAGCTCACAATGAGATAAACTCTAGAACAATACAACATATTAATTCAAAGTATTAGAATTAGGTTGGAGAGAATATTAACGATAAGGTATTGAGAGAATTAGCAAAATATTTAAATACGATTTAAATATCGAGAATATAAATTCATATTCACATTTGGGTGTTTGAGATTTAATACGAAATATTAAATATAAAAAGTAAAATTAAAGGTAAATGTTAGTTAAAATTGTTAACTGCTTGACTTTAGAAGTCAAAATTTTGACTAGTCAAGATACTGACCTAAAGGTTAAATGACCAAAATATCCTTTGACCATTTAGTGGAAAATTCCAACAATTACTTTTGGTTAATTCCACTGACATAGTTGAATTTTCTCATGGGATGGTGTAGTTGCATAAAAATATCTCATGTCTCCCACCCAAGCTTAGTAGAATTATGGAGTAGTGGTTTCTAGAAATAGTGCTCCCCACTTTGTCTTAATGGAATCCAATGTGTCAGCATATATGGTTCAATCTCTTCATGTAATTTGAGAAAATAAATAATATATTAACTTGATATCTAAAGTTAACACACGAATTAATAACTAAAGGAACAATATGAGTAACAGTACGAAAAGACAGAATAGAACACAGCATGTTGGTAACTCAGTTTTGTGTAATCACACCTACATCTGGGAGACCTTTAGCTCTATTGAAAAGATCATTTATAAAGATTGAAGAGACAAGTACATAACTTATTTAATCAATTATTTTGAATTTTATGACTTTTACAAGATAAACGTTTAGGCTCCCTCTAAATCACTTGATGTGTGAACAAGGAATTCGATCTAGGCTCCCTCTAGATTATATGATTTATGCTTCACCCTTGCATCTCAATGTGTAGGTTTCCCTTGTGAGAGACTCATAATAATCTTCAATATTAGGCTACCTCTAACTTGCGCAGATTTTCTCTAACAAGTACTTCACAACAACAGTAACAAGATGTTAATCAAATGTCATACAAACTGAGTACACTTCGTAAAAAAATTTATCAATACATAATTTTATTGCATGTATATTACACTTCTGTCTTTCAAAAACATAAAATAAACCACACAGCCCACAAAGTGTATTTTTTTAGGTCAAAACAACCAAAGCCAACTTCATGTATTTATTAATAAATATTAACCATATATTTATTAATAAATATTTTATATGCTCCCATTTTGCCTTTAATAAAATAAGCTAACCAAAATCTGTAACACAATTGTTCATCCTAATTCTCTCTATAAATGCAATGGTTTTGTAAACTTATGAGATTTTTTTTTTTTTTTTTTTTTTGTGCAGGACTTGAGTTAGAGAACTTTGATGAGATTGAGCACTTTGACACACAAAAACTCCTACACTCACAATTCTATTTACTCTCCAAATATTAATCACATATTGGGTCCCACAACTCTGTTTTAAGGTTGGAGAATAGTCGGGAAGAAACTTATGGTAGTTTGAGATACTATTAGATATAAAGAGGTTATTAATCTGGTAGTTAGTTCCATAGTTAGTTTCAAATTTATGTTATTTATTAATTATTTTTCTTCCTCACCAATAAATATCCATCGATAAAAAATTATCAATACAAGTCAAATATACTTTCTCCTCTAGCATTTTCCTTAAGATGGTATTAGAGTTTTAAGCTTTTTTTTACTACCCACGCGCCAAACCATGACTCAAATCCAATTCTTGAAGATCCTCCCCAACTTCCAGTTTCCTCGTCAATACCTCCTTCTTCCATAAATTATCCACCAAATACCTCATGTAATACCCAACAGGAACAATAAACCTCTATAACAGTCCATATACTCTTCATCACAGTGATACATTCAATCTTGTTCTTGTTATCAAACATCTGACAGATGACAATTATGTCACATGAAGCCGCTCGATGATTCTTGCTTTATCAATTTAGAACAAGCTCGGATTCATTGATGGATCAATTACCAAACCTGCTAGTGAGTTACTTCCTTTATGGATTAGAAACAATAATGTAGTTATCGCTTGGATTCTGAACTCTGTTTCTAAGGGCATTTCATCAAGCATCTTATTTACTGAATTCGCTCGAGCAATATGGATTGATCTTCAAGATCGTTTCCAAAAGAGAAATAGTCCAAGGATAATCTAGTTGAAACTTGACCTATCCACACTCAAACAAGAACAATAATATGTCACAGTGTATTTTTTCAAGATCAAAAGCTTAATTATGGGATGAATATGGTTTATATTGTCCAAGTTGTACTTGTGGCAAATGTACCTGCGGTGGTGCTAAAATCCATTGAAAAATTAGTGGAATTTGAATATCTTATGTACTTTCTAATGGGATTGAGTGATGATTTCAACCATGCCCGCTCACAAGTTCTGCTTGTGGATCCTTCCACTGCAATAAATAAAGTTTTTTTTATTATTATTAATAGTGCAACAAAAACAACTTCAGTCTACTTCAAAACCTACTCCATCCCTCACTTTAGCCGCCCAAAAATCTAATCCATCCCCATACCACACACAATTTCAATTAAACCCCAACCAAAACTCTTCCTATAATCTCAATAGCTCAAACAAGAATAGACTCGTTTGCACATACTGACATTTATTCGGGCATACCATAGATAAATGCTACAAACTTATTGGCTATCCTCTATGCTGTAAACCAAAGAGCAGAACAAACAATCAAATACATAAAGCTCCATCAAACAATCCACTTGCTGCAAATAACACTACAAAAATCAATCAAACATCCTCTGCATCAAATCTCACACTAGACAGTGAGACACTTGCTCAATGCCACAACATACTCTCCATGCTACAGTCAAAACTTGTTGTTGTTAGAACTGATCATGAAACCACCACTCATATAGTAGGTACTTGCTTTCCTTACAAAACTAAAGACGAATGGATTATTAGCTTGGAAGCTTCAACACACATATGTTTTTAAAAACATATCTTCTATGATTTGAAGCCCATTGCAAGCTCAGTTGTTCTCCCCAACAACTCCCAAATTCCAGTACACTATATTGGCTCAATTAGACTCTTTGACTCCATAGCTCTCCAACATGTCCTTTATGTACCAGAATTTCAATACAACTTACTATATGTCAATACTTTAATGAAAGATAACACGCTCATTATGAGATTTTTTTTATGATGTTTGTGATATTCAGGCAAAGTCCACTTTGAAGAAGATTGACATGGGTAAACTACATGAAGGACTTTATATCATTGAAAATCTATATAAAGCTGTTGATTCTTCACAAATCCAACTCTTTATTAATGGAGTAGTCTATGCAACTCCTGATATATGACATACAAGACTTGGACATTCATCTATCTCTCAGTTATCTGGTTTAAAAGATGTGTTGTCTTTTGATTCTTCTATGTTAAATAAAAATCACCTTTGTGAAATATGTCCTTTAGCAAAACAAAAGAGGTTATCTTTTGAATCACATAATAATAGAACCATAAATTTTGATATGATACATGCTGATGTTTGAGGTCCTTTCTCAACTCATTCACTTGTTGGTTACAAATATTTTCTCACTATTCGATTGATTGGTTTGAGGTTATCGATAAAAAAGCATAGTAGATATACTTGAGTTTTTCTCATGAAAAACAAGTCTGGTATACTAAAAATAGTTCCTCAATTTTTTGCCTATGTAGAAACTCAGTATAACAAAACAATCAATGTGTTCAGATCTGATAATGCACTGGAGCTGTCCTTTACGAAATTCGTCCTCTAAAAGGGAGTTATTCATCAATTCTCATGCATTGGAAGACCGAAGCAGAACTTCAGTTGTAGAAAAAAAGCACCAACACATCCTGAATGTAAGAGCTTTGTTCTTTCAATCACAAGTCTCACTACAATTCTGGAGCATAAATGCATCCTAACCTCTGTCTTCCTCATCAATTGAACTTCATCTCCTGTGTTGAACTAGAATACTTCTTATGAACTCCTACATGGACAAATGGCAAATTACTCAATGATAAAGATCTTTGGATGCTTATGCTTTGCATCCACACACTGCAGAATGGTAGATCAAAATTTGATCCAAGAGCCACACCAGACATCTTTATGGTCTACCCAAATGGTATGAAAGCATACAAATTATTTGACATTGACAACAATAAGATGTTTACATCGAGAGATGTGATATTCCATGAAACAATTTTCCTTTTCACATAGAAAATGATCATAATGAACAACAACCCTTCCTACAAAATCCTGTCCTCCCCAAATCCTTTGATATTGACGTCTAAACCCAATCCCCTCCAACGGTCAATACCGAAAACCAAATGACCTCTCCTCCAGCCACCAACCAAGTAGCCAACCATCTAGCCATCACAATAATATCACTGTTAATTTAGATCCCTTTACATATAATCCCACAAGTGACATATTTAATTTAGATCCCTTTACATATAATCCCACAAGTGACATATCTTCTCAACCTAACCAATCCACCAATGACATTTCTTCCACCACAAACCAACCCAATCTCTTAGAATCATCCAATGAATCTTGTACTTCCCAACCACCCGCTTCAATCCCTAGAAAATTCCAACAAACATCAAAACCTCCCTCATATCTACAAGACTACCATTGTAACCTTACCAACCTCTCAAACCTCCCTTCCCTCAACACACGTTATCCCCCCACCTCTTCTATATCATACAACCACCTTTCTTCTAGCTTCAAATCTTTATCAATAGCCACATCTTCCCATTATGAACCCCAATACTATCACCTAGTCATTTTCTATGATCATTGGAAAGAAGCTATGGAACATGAGATACAAGCCATGGAAAACAATCACATTTTGAACATTGGTCCTCTTCCTCCTTCAAAACATACCATTAGGTGTAAATGTGTGTACAAGATCAAACATAGGGCTGATGGCTCCATTGAATGATACAAAGCCAAACTTGTTGTAAAGGGATATATCCAACAAGAAGGAATAGACTTCATAGAAACCTTCTCATCGGTAGCCAAACTAGTTACTGTTTGAGTTCTTCTCACAATGAAGTAACCTACAATTGGACTCTTCTTCAACTTGATGTGAACAATGCATTTCTACACAATGACTTATTTGAAGAAGTTTTCATAGAACTACCACTCGATTACAAGCTACAAACAACTCATATTCATAACCAGAAAATTGTTTGTAGATTGAAAAAATCAATCTATGCCCTAAAACAAGCATCTTGATAATGGTATGCAAAATTTTCTGACACCCTCATAGCCCTTAGCTTGGCTTTACTCAATCAAAACCTGATTACTCCTTGCTTGTTCGTGGAAAAAGAGAATACTTCATTGCTCTATTAATCTATGTTGCTGATACAGTCATTACAGAAGAAAATGAAAGACAGATTAGTCAAGTCAAATCATTATTACATGAAAAGTTTAAACTCAAAGATCTTGGTCCTCTCAAGTACTTCTTGGGTTTGGAACTTGCTCGATATAACAAAGGTGTTGGAATTTGTGTCCTAAAACTCGTAGATTGTAAATATAATTCATTGACCGTTGTTAATAAAATGTTATTATTGTAATTTTAATAAATGTTATTGATTATATTATTAGTTTTGTCTTAATAACCCAAATTCAATAAACTAACACCCTAAGCTGTTTGATGAGTCTTGAATAATATGTAGAGACATACAAGGATCTATGTTTGAGATTAGTTTAAAGGGTCTATAGTATAGAGATAAGGCTGAGTACCTTATCCTGGTAACACTATGGATACGACTCACTTTGTATTTGATACAAACACAATAATCCAACATTGAAGGGATAAAAGTATATGACAGTGGAAGATTTTACAGAACCATTCCTCAATTTATTTTGTGAATCTCAAAATACCACTAAATTGACAAAAATAATTTTAAAAAACTACTTTTCTTATTAAGACTTAAAGGCTTAGCATGCTTTCTAATTATAGATTAGAGAAAGAAAAATTTACTTGTTTGAAGTCTTTGAATCTACTAAATAAATCTCCAAATTGGGACACCACCTGTCGGAGACCTTTCTATCCTATCAGATAAGATTGGTTTGTGGATACCAACTAAGATAGAAATAAGTTTAGAGATTTTGTAGAGGATCTCTTCTGCAGAAAAACAAAATTATTAGTTTTATTTGCAGAAAAACAAAATTATTAGTTTTATTTTGATTGATTGAATGGTTAAAGAAAACCGTTTTCTTCTAGATATTTATAACCCTCTTTCCTTCTTGGAGTAAGAAAGGGAGTAGGAGATAATCATGAGATTCTACTAATTTTAAAAAGATTAAATTAATAAAAATTTCAAATCAACTAATTAATTAACTATTAACCAGTTAGTTAATAATTAATTAAATAATATTTATTTAATATTTCATTTAAATCTTATTTAATTAATATCTCTTAAATATCTTATAATTTTATATTAACTTAATTAAATAATATTAAACTAAACTACTAATTAATTCTCCAATTAGTTAATAACTAAATTAAATATTTTATGTATAACTTAAGTTAAATTTGAATCATATTAGAATATACATTTCTCTCATAACCAATCGTTTTAATATGAATCAAATTCACATTAATTTAATATTTGATCTCATTCAAATATTTTACCTCTCATAAATTAATTTTTAATAATATCCAAAATTAAATTTATATAATAAAGTTTGATAAATTTTATATTATAATATATCACTATACATTATACTAATTCCCAAAGTAAGTTTGAACATTTCAAATTACAACCAATATAAATAAATCTCATTACTCTTTACGAGCTAGGAGGGGGACCTAATGGACCTATTGATCAGAAGCTACAACGATTTGAGATTAATTGGCTAAACTTATTAACAACATTAATCAATATTCGTTAACTATGTGTACATTTCACTAAAGCAGTTGAACTCTTCTCACTGTAGATACATTTATGTGTCCACGGATATAGACCAATAACAGAGGTTATTCCTTCACAAGTGTTCGCAACACCAACTAGGTCAAATTATCGATTTACCCATGTGTTACTTAGTCCTTAAATACTAGTGCTGCTATAATGACAACCTGTTATGGTCCAACCAATAAACAAAAACCCTTCTTGTACCATAGAGAGGGTAGAACTCTTTGTTCAAGTCCTGAAGACACCATTTAAGGAAACGTTCATCTACTTACCCTAAAGTAGGGAATGAGTGAATTTCATCTTGTGTAATTATGTTCCAGCACTCCACTCGGTCTTGTACCCAAAATGATAAGCTTATTGAGTTGGCGATTTTGTCACTCTCACCCGTACAAATCAAAGGACAATCCCTCCCGAATAGGAGTTCATAATACACTTAGGATTAAGACTAAGTTACCTAGGTCATCCTAATGAAATAGATCTTATTTAACGAAGTTACATCTAGTGGTTACTATTTTGTGGTCTGGTCTTATGCAAACTCATTGCATACGATACCCTCACTTGCATGTCAACTACACGAACACGTTGGATAATTGCGTTTGTATCAAATACAAAGTAACCCATATTCATAGTGTTACCAGGATAAGGTATCCAGTCTTATCTCTATAGTATAGACCTTTTAAGCTGGTCTCGAACATTGATCCATGTATGTCTCTACATACTGTTCAAGACTCATCAAACAACTTAGGATGTTAGTTTATTGGATTTGGGTTATTAAGACAAAACTAATAATGTAATCAATAAAATTTATTGAAATTATAAAAATAACACTTTATTAATAACAATGAATGAATTATATTTACAATCTACGAGTTTTTTGACATAAATCTCAATATTAGTGTAGGTGACATGCAAGTGAGGGTATCTTATGCAACTGTCTATCGCAATTGTCTTCATTCTTTAAGGTTCTTGGCGATCCTTGATCTCTAGTCGTATTAAATGGCACATTTGCACTACCTACTGTAGTCCAATGTTCCTGCTAGGTTTGTTGTGTTTTGCTTCGTGTTGTTATTGGTATTTGATAGTCTCAAATTTCCTTCTATGCTTGTTCCCCCTAAAGTTTGTTTGGTCTTTGGACATGAGGTCCAATTTCTTTTGCATCCTTAACTAAGGGACTTTTCCTTTAGTAAAATTGTATAACAAAAGTTTTGTTGAACCCTTAGAAGAAGATTCTGGTTGTAAGAAAAAAACTTTAGTTATAAACAAGTTCGATATTGACCCATTCATTCCACTTACTTTTCTAATTTTAACCCATTCACTTCACTTTCTTTTCTAATGTTTCCAATTTTCCTTGGGTCGCCCCTCTTATGGATGTGAGACTGAGGTGTTGTATGGTTTTGTGTTCTTTGGGGCTGACAGACTTGGTTGGAGTAATCTCCATCTTTATTTATGTTCTTGTCTCTCCTTATACTTATATTTGGTAAAGTATGCAATTTACAATTGAAATACAATTTCTTCCTCATAGACGACTCCAAAGTTTATCACATTTTAAGGGTTAATTTGTTTGAAATTGGAAAATAACATAATTTACAAAAGAGAAAACATGTACGGCATTGGTGTGGCGTTTGTCTTATACATTCAAATGCATAAGTTAAATAGTGATAGAATGTTGAAGCAATGAAGTTTGTGAGTAAGCTTTAAATTAATTACTTTTTACACACAAACGGTAATGATTTATTTATAAAGAGAGTCACGTGTAGTTTACCTTTTCCTTTTATGATTATTTTGAGATGAACTTTTCCATATATCCTTGAAGATTCAGTGAGGAGAATGAATGCATGTTAAAATCTTTTCTTATTGGTGGGGATATAAATATTTAAAGTTCTAACAAAGGAGTATGTCAATAACCACTGAGTTACGTTTATTATGTGATGATGACAAGAATATTAACTACACCAAATAAAATGGTATAAAATATAGTCCAAAACTCACATGTCCTAATTTAGAAGGGTTTGTTCATAACTAGTACCAAAATTATAGGATTTTCTCTCTTTCAAAATTTTGCATATTCCTAGACATTCACCATTCAAATCCTTCCAATTAAAAGAAAAAGAAATGCAACAATAATGATGTAGGGTCAATCTCCAATAAACATTAGCTTAGGTGGTTGAGAATAACGATATATTGTCAATTTTTTGCAATACAATTAATCATTTTGGAAATAAATAGTTCACCCAAGATTATATCACTCTCCATAAACAGTCTAAATTTTCTAAAAAAGTTGATGAAAATTTCAAAATTTTGTGTAAGAATACAAAAGAGACTAGAAAGCCAAAAATTTCCCCCTTGTTTGTATTGTTATTATAGAAATAATAAACTAAGGTCATGGTCAATCCAATAAAAAAAAATTAAAGGCAAAGGATTTGAAATTATATTCCTTGTATTGAAATTTGTTAATGATATTAATTTATATTATAAGGTAGGGCAGTTAGATAGGTAGCTCTAGACGTTCTTTCCTATAGCTAATGTGGGTCATTGATAATTAATTGTCACATTCATATATATGTTTCATCTTGCCGACACAAAATGTCCTCTTTTTCTATACATGTAATAATTATTGCAATTTCATTCTTCTTTTTTCTTCATTTTATAAGCTAATTCAATTTATAGTTCAATCCATACTTGGAGTCTCAATTTTATTTTTTATGTGTCATCTATTTCTTTTCCTTAAGCTTTTATTATTTATTGTTGATAATAAGGGCAATAATTATATAGAAAATATTGTTTTCTAGTTCATTGTTAGAATAAAATATTTCCTATGCTTATATTTAGCAATAATTCATGACACATTATGCTGTATCCTATAAAAAACAATCAATAGAGATCGATTTAACTTAACATTAATTGACAAGAGTTTTTGAGGTTAGATGTTGGATCCCTAGTTTTGCCATAGTTGAACTTAAAAAGATGTATTAAAAAGATCAAGTAGGGTAGGTTACTATGTCCTTTTTCGTGGGTTTTTCTTTTAATTATAGTATCCTACACTTGAAAAGGTTTATGGATTAGCTTTAAAATTAATCGTTGTATTATAATCAGGGGATATATTTTATATTACAATTATTGTACTATTGATATTCTAAAATCAAGATTAAGAGAGAAATAACAAATAATTTTTCTCGTATGAGAATAAATAAATAATTAGGATGTTAAAAAGTGAAAGAATAAATAAATAATGAATAGGACATTAAAAAGAGGAAGAGAAATAAGTTTTCGAATGGTAGTTTAGGAATAATAACAAATTTAAGATGAAAAGTTTTTTATAAGTAAATTTTTTGCCATATTTGCAAAATTCTAAAACAATGTGTTATATTTGTTATATCATATTCTCAAAATGTTATCCTATTTTAATCATTCTCGAAATAATTTATGGATCTTAAGTAAACTTGTAGGGTTTTTTATGTTATGATATTGTTGTTATATGTCAATATCTTTTTTAATTTATTTATTCTCATTACAACGATACGTTATTGTAGCTAGATTTAATTTGAAATCTAAATTGAGAAATATTTTAAAAGAAAATCGACGGGACCATCTTCTCATTTGAAGAAAAGTAATAATAGTTATAAGACGCACTAAAGTAAAATTATAAGATTTACCAGCAGATCTTGGTCTAAAAATTAGAATTCTTGATTGAACTATAAAGTCCTCTGGTAATAAAATTTATGGATCCATTCACTGAGTGTACCAATATTCCAACGATTTTCTTTTCAAGATTATTTGGAATACGATTGTTTAAATTTATGTTTATACATGATCGATTAGATAAATCTAAACGATCATGTAACAATAATATTGGTATACGATCTTCAACCAAATAACATTTTGAAAAAAAAAAATAATACAAAATTTATGATTGATTGAAAACAAAGATCGTGATTTCAAAAAATATAAAAGAAAAATTGCAGAAGAAAGACGATGGAAAGTAAAAGGAAAATTGTAGAAGAAATAGAGTAAAGAATATGGAAATGAAAGGCAAACTTGGAATATTTTAAAAAATGACCTACTTTATGGGTTTTTTGATTTTGTTACATATACCGTAAAATTTGTTAATTTTTATAAATATAACAAAAACAAAAATATTTACGACTCATAACAAAATAAAAAGTTCATAAAACCGACCATTTTTTAAATATTATAGGTTTGCCTCTAACGCTTTTGCATTTCACGCAATTCTGATTTCTTCATTCTCTTCTTCTTCTACAATTTTTATTTTGTATTTTTTTGAAATCATGATCATTGTCCTACAATTATTGTTATTCTTGTCGCCACGTGCTTGAGACGACGCAGAGTGGCTGATGTCCTAGAAAGAGTTAGTTTAAAAAGAAAATAGGAGTCGCCATCAATCTTTTGTACGGTGTGATTGGACACCGAAATAAAGTAAACAATTTAAAAAAATTATCTACGAAAAAATAGAGTTGAATTTGGTAGTCATTTGGGTGTAAGAAGGGTATTAGCACCCCACAACATCCATTTAGGAAAACGGTGGCCAAATTTTAAATCTTGAATCTTTGGAATTAAATCCCTACCAAATGCAACCTCCAACTAATTTTATTTCAAATGGGATTTTGATTTTCTTAAGATAAATTTAGAAAAGGAGTAGGGACAATAAGGTAATGAAAAAAATAAGAAAAACTCACTTTTTGCTGAATTTTTTTCACAGAAATTCGTTCTAAATAATAAAAAAAAAGTCCAAGCACTCACTCTAAACAAAAAAATTTTTCTAAGAAACTTTTTTCCCCAAAGAATTCATTTTTTTTTTAAAAAAAGAAACTCTCCCTTATTTTCAAATGACAAAGGTCCATATTTATAGTCCGGGCTGTACCACAACTTAAAAAAAAAAATCAAAATTTGATATTATGTTACTGAAACAAAATTTCATTTTTTCTAAAATAAATTAAATGAGATATTTTGAGATTTTGTGAAAAATAAATTAATAAATTAAATAGATATTAAAATATTTTTGTTTAAAATTGATTTTCTTTTTTTTTCCTAAAATGATATAAATAAGTCAAAGATTTTATTTATTTAATTTTTTCCTAAAATGAGTAGAAATAAGTTTTTAAAAAATATTTTATTTAAAACTACATAATTTATTTGATGTTAAAAGATTTTAATTAAAATAAATGGATTTGTTTTCCTTTCCTAAAAGGATAAAAAATGAGATATTACGAGATATCATGTTATTACTAATTTTTTACTTTAAAAGTAAATAAATAAATATTACTAATATTATTATTTTAAAAAAGATATATATGTAGGATAAAGAAGGTGGCTACAATTCTTTTTCATTATACTTGTGTTATTATTATTTTTGTTATTAATCAATCATTAATCTTGTATTATTTTATTTCAATGTACCGTGAGCAGAGATGAACTACATGATCGTTTATCATAGGGCTTTTCAAAACCGTCGTTTATTATGAACTACACAATCGTGTATCATGATCTACACGATCATTTACTAGGACGCAAAACCATCGTTTATCATGAGCTATACTTGATCGTGTATCATGAATAACTATACTATTGTGTATCATTAACTAAACATGATTGTGTATTATCATCTACATGATTGTTTACTAGGATTATTTCAAAATCATTGTTTATCATGAACTAACAATTGTTTATTATGAACTACACGATTGTATATCATTTTATACACGATTGCGTATCATTATAGTTTAGAAAAAGAATTACACATGCGCGTGTGGTCGATTAATCGAGTGTTGATTGGACCATTCTTGGTATTTTTTATTGTGTGAGTATGATCTTTTTTTCGTTTTTAAAATTGTTTCATACAGTGTAAATATTTTGTCGATTTGTTATATTTTTTAAAATTTTCCTTAAAATTAATTAAACCAACTTCGTAGTGTAGAACGACCTAACAATAGTTTAACCAATAATGAAATTTAGCATTCAAGAATTCAATTGATCAAAAAAAAAAGAAAAAGACATTTAAATGAAAAATTATAGAATTGAGGACAATTTACTTCGGTTTTTTTTTTCTTAAAAAATAATGGGATGAGGTTTGTGTGGAGAAGATTAATTTGACTTTTTTTCTTGTTCTTAAATTGATCATTTATTAAATTGATCAGTTATGGGAAAATGGAGAGAAATGAATTGAGTTTTTGTAGTGTGTGCTGTAAAGGTAGAATTCATTTTTCTTTTCTCTTTAAATAAAAAAGGACCACAAAATCTTGTATAAAATCTTATGCCAAAAACATTTATTCCCACTGTAAATATGGGACCAAAATTATTTATTCTTTCCCATCTAATTTATTATGACCAAGGGTCTTTGATTGGTTTTTATATATACAATTCAATTTTCATTCATCTAATCACCTATTTACCAAAGTCAAAAGCTGAAATCAATTTTCGCTCTTAATTTTTAGTTGAAAGAGTGGTGTAATTTTAGTCTTTCAACAAGTTCACATTCTAAAGATTGTTAAATTATTATTTTTTTTACTTATATGTTAATTGAATTATAAAACATACTTCTTACGGGTGGATTCTAGAATCAAGGTAAAAAGACATAACAAAAACAGGGTTCATATTCTCCCACCCTCAAGTTGTATTTCAATGGTAAATTAGCCTTCTAGTCTTTCTAGACCTAAGTTCAAGCCTTATTGTTTACCTTTTTGTTTTAGATTATTTTTGTTGAATTATAAATATCAACAAAATTTATGGATCCCCCGCTACATCGAAATCATTTTTCTTTGATTTGCAAGTCATTTCTTTTCTGAATTACAAATTTACCCATGACATTTCGTGAAGGTCAAGTGCATTCTTAATCCTTGGCCAAAATTTGACATCAATAATATCCTTGGCCAAAATTTGACATCAATAATACCTACCCATGATATGAAATTGATAATATTTTAAAGAAAATAATATCATAAACCTTTTTTTTCCTTTTGGAAATTTATGAATTTTTGACCAAGTTATTTCAGTGTTAAATATATGAATTAGTTTATATATATATATATATATATATATATATATATATATATATATATATATATATATATATATATATATATATATATTTTATTTATTTATTGTAAAACTTTACTTTTACAAAATTAATGAGTTTAACTATAAATGAAGATTTTATATTATTTTTGGGTTAAAATCAGCATGTGAGGTGTAAAAAATTGAATTCAAGTTAAAAATAAAAATTATTTTGGTTGGTCAGTTGCATTTAAACTAAATCAAAATCGAAATGGAATCAAATATAAACTACAATCGAAACAAAAAAATTAAAAATTAAAAATTAAACAAAATAAATAATAATGTAAAAAACATATTAAAAATCTTATATACTATTCCCAACATATTCAATGCGTCGGAAAAAAGGTCTTATCCCTACGCATATAAGATGGCATCGGGGACAAGTTCCACGAAGCATCGTCGGGAAACACCTTCTCCCGACGTGGCGAGAACATCGATAGAGTCCTATAAGTTACTCGACGCATTAACGACGTTGGCCGAATGAACGTTGGGAGAAAGGAATGTGGAGAGAAGTCGTGTTGTCTGCATGTTTTGTTCTTAACTGTGTATCCTACAAAAAACTAGACAAAACTCCCTACGAACTTTGGTAGAGATACGCACCAAATCTCAACTACTTGACGATGTGAGGATGCTTGGCTAAGGTACCATTTCCTGTACTGAAGAAATCCACGATAGGGTCTTAAATCTTTGACTGTATATTTATCCGTTATGCTCCAAATAGTGCTGCACATAGGTTTATATGTTTAAATGATAAGAGCATAAATGAATCTAGGGATGCAGAATTCGTTGAGCATTAATTTCCATTAAAGAGATCTCTCTGTTCCCTGCCTTTTAGAAATATGCATGATCTAGAAAACTCCACAGTTGTTATTGAAACACCTGAGTTTGATGCTTCTAATGTAAGGTATGAATTAAAACCTAGAAGAACTAAAAGACAAAGAAGTAAGAAAAGTTTTAGACTAGATTTCCCAAGCACCTTTATAGTAGAAAGGCGCGATGAAATTGACTAGAATTTCAATAGCTTGTTTTTAATAAATGAAGATCCTAAAACTTACTAAGAGGCCTTAAGCTCTGTAGAGTCCAATATGTGGAAGAAGACTATTAAGAGCGAATTGGATTCACTAACCATGAATCAAACATGAGAATTAGTAGATCTTCCCAAAGGAAGTAAACCAAGTAAGTGTAAATGGATCTTCAAAAGGAAAACAAGACTAGATGGGTCAGTAGAAAGATACAAGGCAAGATTAGTGGTGGTAGGATATACTCAAAAGCAAGGTATTGATTACTTTGACACATATTTCCCTATAACTAAGATAACCACTATTAGATGGTGATTTAGGAGAAGAAATTTATATGACTCAACCAGAAGGATTCAAATTTTCTGGCCAAGAAAACATAGTATGAAAACTTAAAAAATCTCTCTAGGGTCTTTGGCATGCTGCTAAACAATGATATAAAAAATTTAATGATACTTTGATAAATAATGAATTTAAGGTAAATTCCTCAAATACATGTGTTTATTCAAAGATGCCTGGAGCTGAGTGCATATTAACATGTTTATATGTTGATGACATCTTTGGGACGAACATGGAGTTAGTAAAAGATACCAAGTTGTTCCTGTCGTCACACTTTGAAATGAAAGACTTAGGAGAAGCACACATAATTCTTGGTGTTAAAATTATAAAAAATGAAAACGGTTTGTCCTTGTCTCAATCATACTACATTGAGAAAATACTAAAGAAACTTGATTCCTTCGATGTCTATTAAGTAAAAACTCGTAAACATCTTAAGAAAAATAAAAGAGGGAGTGTGTCTCAATCTGAATATACAAAGATCATAGGTAGTGTTATGTATTTAATGAACTTCACTAGACTCGACATTGCTAACGGTGTCAGTAGATTAAGTAGATACACACATAATCCTAACAAATACCACTGGGATGCTTTATGTCATATGTTGAAATATCTTAAAGGAACAAAAAATTATTCTTGGAAGGATACTGTGATGCAGATTGTGTGTTATAGATAAAAATGAAGTAAACTCTACTAGTGGGTATGTATTTCTACTCGGGGGAGGATCTAATATCTTGAAAGTTTGCAAAACAGATTTGCATAGCCAGATTCACTATGGAATATGAGTTTATAGCATTAGAGCTGGCAGGACAAGAGGCTAAGTGGATTAAAATGTCTACTAGGAGATGTACCATTGTGGGGGGCATCTGTACCTGTGTCCAAACACTGTGATTCACATGTTGCCATAAATATTTCCTAGAACAATGTTTATAATGGCAAAAGAAGACATATACGTCTTAGACATGGAGTTGTGAAACATTTGCTAAAGGAATGAACCATTTTCTTAGAGTTCGTTTGATTTGAGATGAACTTGGATGACCCTTTAACCAAAGGACTAGCATGGAAAGTGGTTCTAGATTCCTCAGTGAACATAGGCCTAAAGCCCTTCGAAGATCCATAACACTTGATTTTGGATGGTCTATTGCAATAGACTTGATGGTCCATAACCTCTTATTGGGTGGTATGTTGCGATATATAGACTTCATGGTCCATAGCCCATTGTGCAAACAATATTTAATGGACTAGATGGATGTTACTAAAACCTTTGAGTGATCCATAATTCTGTTGATAATGATGAAGTCTTCATAGCTCTTTTTGAGTGGTTTGTTTTGACAAACTTGATGGAGCATGTAACGTGATTGTGAAGGTGAGACTGCCTTCTTTGAAAGAGTTAAAAGGATCTCTTTTTATAGCTTTTACGATGACTCGAGGTTCATTCTATTTGCATGTCCATAAAGGCATAAACCCACATTGCATAAACACAATGGCAAAAACTAAGCATAGAGCGTGTCGTAAGGGTCTCAACTAGTGTTATAGAAAGTTCAAGATCTAATTCACTCTCCTTAGCAAGGTTGTTGCCTTACTTCACTACACATCAATTCAAATATTTGGATATTGATGTCTAAGCTTAATGTCTCATCCTTTCTCAAAACAAATTTTCTCTTGTCTACCTTATAACTTTGCTGCTACAGTAATTTGTAGGGGATAGTTGAAAATTGACTGTGGGCCTTTGGCCTAATGCAAAGTTAGCTTCCTTGTTCCACATTGATAAAATTGGAATAAGTAAGTGGACATAGACAACTAAGTACTATAAGGAATTATAAACTGTGTTGGTGGTGATAGTATGACCTTGTCACCACACACGCCGATTGGACGAACAGGCGAGTGAGCTTGGATAATCACGCTTGTGTGACTAAGGATGTAAGTCGACTTTTCCTCTGCACCTTACCTTCACTCGCATTTTCAGATGGCAGTTGGTGGGACTCTTCTATAAATACATCCCTTTAACCGAATTATTCACTCATTCCATTCTTTATTCACTTCACTAAAAACCTCTCCATCTCCACTAAAGTTCTGTTATTGTTTATATTCTTATTTCTGACGAGTGTCCATTTGAAGTAGGGACCGTCAGAAGTAGGGTGTTGTGTTAACCTTGGGGAGCAACCGATATTACGATTAGCACCACGATTCGTCACAGTGCAACAAGTCACTTTGATTGTCATTCATGTAATTTTTTCAATAGAGATTGCAGTGAGATTTTAGTATTTTTTTTTCAAATGTTCACAAATCTAATATATTTTCAATTTTCTTTTCAAAGTCGGTCATCTTTACCAAATATTATATCAAAATATTTATACTTTTTAAGCAAAATCATTAGATGAATTTTAAAATTTTTTAATCATGAAATGACTTTGGATGAAATGTAAGAATTGGATATAATATTTGTCAATTTTTTTTAAAAAAATAAAAAATATATAAGATTTGCGAAGATTTGAAAAAAATACCAAGATGCACCGGGGCTTAAAGAATCGATAAGTTGGAAGACTTTCTAGTTTTTTTTACCATTACTAGTGCTTTTTACGTAATTACAAGTGTTTATTTATGATTTACTCGAATTGAAAGCTACCATTAAATATAGATCGGTAGCCTATTATCAAGATAACATTTTATTTTCTACTATTATGAGTGCTTCTTCTTGAGTTTCTCAAATTGAAAGCTATTATATCGGTGATAGCAATTAATAGGTTTCATAGGTTGCTATCACTGAAAAATATTTCAATATGAAAAATGTGCTACTAGTTGCTATCATTGATTTCGACTACCAATGATAGACACACTGAAGGCATATTTAACGTTTTAAAAAAAATTACCAGATAATTGGTCAACATTTGCTATTTTTGCAAATATTGTGTTATATTTTTAGTTTATTTCTTAAATTGTGCTATTTTCTATAATTGTCCTATTGTACAAAATTTTGTTGAAAATATTTACAAAATATAGTAAAATTTTATATTTTATCCATGATAAACACAGATAGTCTCTAATATTAGACTTCGATAAGTTTCTATCAATGTAATTGATAGACATTGATTGAAATCTATTATTTTCAATAATCATTGTTTATCGTCGATAGAATTTGAAGTTTTTTATATTTTATAAATATTTTGGTTCTTTTGGCTATATTTAAAAATGTCCGTTAATTACTATAAATACTTTTAATATGACGAAGAAAACTATACAAATTTGTGTATCAAAAAACCTTGTAATAAAAAGCATGTAGAGGGGGTTTTTAAAAGAGATTATATTCTTATGAAAAGTTTTATTTTTCTAGTTAATCCAAATATTTGCTTTAAAATTTAACTTGTTACATGAACATGCCAAAGTTTAAAGCAAGAAAATGAATACAAATGAAAAAAAAACATTTACAAAATTTAGATAAAAAAATCTATCAAGGAATCTTATACCACAAGTTACACACTTTAATTCAATTTATTGTAAGACCCAAGCTTGAATAGAAGGTTTTGAAAATGTATTTTTTTAAAATGACCGCGTAAGAAAGATAAACAATTGTGTGAAAAGTTAGACGATCGTTTAAGAGGCTGAATCATCGTGTAGGAGGAAGCAGACGTTTTGATGTTGTTTTGCTAGGGAAAAGTCCGATGATAAAGAGTTGAGCATTTTGAGAAGAAAAGTTTAACATTTCAAGGAAAATGTTTAGAAATGTTTAGTTGACAGTTGGCTACATGTTGAGCTTAAGTTATTTGCATGGTCTGATAAGTTGTAAGCCAATATGTGTAAAGTGTAAGTAGGACATGACAAGCTAACAGAGACTTTAAGTGATGACTAAGCAGACTAAAAATTTTAGTATAAATGAAATTGAGAAGGATTAAAGAAGGTGTTATTTTGAGAATTTTTACTAAGAGTTTAGTTGCTTGCTGAGGAAATGCTAGCATTCTTTCTGAGTTTTGTACTTTTGCTTGCTGAGGAAATGCTAGCATTCTTTCTGAGTTTTGTACTTATGCATAACGCGTCTTGTACTTATGCATAATGCGTTTTGTATATCTATGCATTGTTGTTATTGATGATGTTGTTGTTGTTTTATTTGAATAGAGAAAACGATTGCTTTCTATGTGATGATTGTGACGTTTGTGTACGAATAAGCCATTAGTCCAATTCCTATTAAGTGAGCAACTGCTATGTGGTGTACACATAATGTGTAAAGGTGTCGTGTGGATACCTTGTGCAACAATAAATGAATCAAGGAAATTCTCGGATGCTATGGATGGAGTGAACATCACAGTTGTTTAAACGCAAAATATTGATGAGAGTCAATCCTAAGTCTTGACATTATTCATGTTCTTGGTGGAAAGGAATAAGAGGAAGCTAATGCGTGATTTCTATGATTTTATAAAATAAGGTGTTGTGAGCCTGTGTTTATGAAAACGAAAAGTGATTTATTTGATTGAATTGCATTCCCCAAAAGGTATTTCTAAACTCTCACTCACTAAGTCTTTGACTTACATTTTAAGTTTCCGTTCTCCAGGTTGTAAGAAGCTAAGCGATCATTTAAGGAGGTTAAGCGATCAAGTTGAAAGAGCAATCATTTAATTTAGAGAGCTAAGCAATCGGGTTGAAAGGTAAGCAATCAGAGCTAAGTGATCGTGTAGGTAGCGAAGCGATTGGGTTAAAAGGCAAGTGATCGGTCTGAAGAGCTAAACGATTGTTCAAGGCTGAAGACTGTGAAGGTGTTTATGATTTCTTATTTAAGTCTTGCTAGAAAGAAAGCATGAGTTTTTCTTTGTATTTGGTGTAAATTGCTAAGTTAACAAAGAGAAAAAGTTGTGTTTAGTTCGCTACATTGTTTGGTGCTTATTGCTTAGTAGTTAAAGAGCTTGAGTAAAACTAAGTTAAGTGAGTTAAGTTGGTTGTTTAAGTTATTATATTGCATTGTACTTATCAAAGTCAATTTTTTTTTATTTGAACTTTTAAATTGTTATGCTTAATAGGCGTTCCACGTGCTATCTTGCAGGGAGATACTTGTTGAGTATTTAGGCAACACACCTCCACTAGGTTGCATAAAATAACTTTTGAGTCGGGACGTGACATTTATATGGCATAATAACTTATTTTTGTATCACGAGTTCCTCCTTGAAAAACATGATTGATTAACATTTTCTAAATAACTTTTGAATAGTAATCTATCATCAGTCTTTTGACATCATTTATTGTGTGTTGTTATGACAATTCGGAAAGCATTTAAAAAGTGCTTTATCTGCCTTCAATTTAGATTTGATGTTGTATGCAAGTGATTTTCAATAATTAAGCAAAATAGGGAGTTTTAGAGTTGCACATAGTAAAAATATAATGATCGGTTGTGCTCAATAGAAGCATTTATGGGATATTTCTACAAATAAGAGGAGAAAATAAGGTAGATTTATTGAAGAAGGGGGCGTTTTGCATTGCTCCTCTCAGCATTGCACAATGTTGTGTAAACTGAAAGCTCATTTTTAGATAACACCGTGGTAGTATAAAGTTTAATTGTTGAAGACCCACGACCATGGATAACCTCGTGATGCCATGCATCATGATTTCCAATTATAAAAATATAGGGTTTTGAATATCAAACTTTGGACACCTTTGGAAAGGGTTTTGGTTGTAAAATAGAGGGCAGATAGCAAAAGGAGTGGTGGAGATCGATCATCCATTTCGAGGTGCAAATCAAAGGGTTACTGATGATCTTCAACGAACCATTGATTGATAATTTTATTAGATCACAGTACAAGGTCTTTATCTCATCAAAATAAATTGGTGACATGAGTACTCATTTATCTTATAACAAGTGGGATGTCGTTTGATTTTTTCAAATTGTGGATTATGAGCATATCTCCTTAAGATGTTGCTTCTTTTGGGTTTACCCTCCTTAATTGGATTTTTTTTTTAAAACGCATTCTTGTTTGACATATTTTGAAATTGATACCAAATTAGATAATATGAGGTAATTTCATCTCAAAATCAATTGGCAACAACGGAAGTAGCTCGTAGCCTCGTAATATCTTATAAAAATTGTGAGGTCCTTTTATTTTTTCAATGTAGAAATTTTTTCATGTTGAGATCCATGGAACGTCATATTATCAAACATAGTATAAAATTCCACAAAGATCAAACAGGAATGTGATCAAATAAAATAGAATTGTGATCCAATCAATAATAGTGAACCCAAACTATCCTGAAATGAACATGTTGAGAACCCTTATATATTAAATAAAAGTCAAACAACCTCACCATCAATATAAGAGATGAATTACTACACTCATTATCAACTACTATATAATAAATTACTAATTTAAATAGTTATATTTTAGTTTATTATTGGTGGCATTAAACCTTCAACTTCAACCTCAACCTCTAAAGACAAAGGTCTTGAATTACTGTTAAGTTTATAAACTTAGTTTTAAGAGGGTAGGGATCAATTAAAATTACATGAGAAAAATTGAAATTTAGTTTCTAGATTGAAAAACAACATTTGAACACAAGGGTATGTAAAGCATAGATATGACAAAATGAATTGGACATTGGAATCAACACTCTGGAATATATATTTTTTTAATATTGAAATTGATTTTTTTTTTTCTTAATCTTTGTTTCTTAGTTTTCATTAGTTTAAATTCATGATTCATCTTATTTGCAACCTTCAAATAAAATCAAAGTCAATTACGAGATAGATAAAGTAACCTATATATTTGGACATTTAATCTCCTGAAAAACGATATTCATCCTTTAACGAACCCTTCCTATAGCTTCACACATGTACATGCAACCTCCTATTGTCGACAACTATTACTCCCTAGTCCTAGAGATATGCTTTTGTGTAATATTATAAAATGAAACTTTCTTACCTTGCTAATCAACAAGATATTGATTTATAGTCTAATCTCACATATTTTGTTCAACAGTACTAGAACATCCCAAATGGACTAAGATAAAGTAATTAAGGATAACATAATTTAAAATCAAACACACATTTCTTATGCTTGGTGAAACAGTACATCTTTTATGTATAAATTTACAAAATATGATATATTTAAGATAGGAGTAAATGTATAATAATAAAGCAACCTTAAACCAAATCAATAAATCATACAGAAATCCAAAATTGAGATTATAATAATATATACATACCTTAAACGAAGATTTTTGGACGTAAAATAAGAAGTGTACACTTTATTGTAAAACGATATGTAGTTCTCAAATACATGGTATTATAAGAAATATATATATTTGTGTGTAGTAGTCAAAGGTGGTGAGGTAAGAGACACGAGGTCTGAAGCACACGTGTGTATCTGAAAAATCTTCAGCAATATTCGATATGTGTACATCAACATCAACATCAACATCAACATCAAATTCATTATTCATATATATATATATTATATATGCTTATGGTTTTATTCTAAATTTTCTTTTGTATTTAACACTTTCCAATGCTCTCTCTCTCTTTCTCTCTCTTTCTTCACTCCTGTCACACCCTGCACTGCACGTGTGCTTCCTCTTTTTTCTATTTTCTTTACCTTTTATCATTTCTTCTTTTCTATATTCTTACATCATCCCACATCATATAATACAAACCAACCAACTTAATTTACTCCTCTTTTATATATACACACACATTACGAAAATGAACAATAAAGTTGCAATTCTAAAATTTTGTTTTAATCATACTTTACACCATTTACCTCTCATAAGAAATGTTATTTTACAAAATGACCAACTTTGATTATAAACAACTAGAGTTATATCGTATATTCAACAATGTATGAAATTAAAGTTTTTAGTTTTGGAATCCATCAACTTTCTAGTCCAAATGATAAACACCCACGTAATCTTTTCTTTAGTCTTTTAGTTTCAATTATTAGATTTTGAAATTAATTCTATTTTAACTATTGATATTGCATTTTTGTATTAAAAAATAATAATTAAAATATTGTATTTTATCTCTCTTATCTATCCTCCATCTTCATTTCTTCTTTTCTCTTTTAATTATTATTTTAAATTTAAAATGTTGTGTCAACAATTAACATAACAATGAAATGATAAACTTATTGTCAAAGGTTCACATTTTTTAAATAAAAATAAATTAAAATATCTATCAACAAAATTTTGATAGTTTTATATAATTATAACATATCAACGACGATCGATGATAAAATTTGTTATAGATCGTAAATATTTTGTAAAATCTACTATTTAAAAAAGAAATCTTTTAAATATTAGATATACGATTATTTAAAAATTTAAAAAATGAATATGTAATTTAATGTTGAATTTTGTAACGTGACCTAAACTTTTAATATCTAGAATTCTTTCTACCTGTTTGAATAATTGTTTGCAATTCTTTAAATCGTAAAAGTTGTTAAAAATATTTATAAATTAAATATATAAAAAAGATTTAGCATTATTTTATTATATATTTTTTCGAAAAATAAATATTCCCTATAATCCCAATGCATGTTTTGATAATTGAATGTGAACAATAAAGTATATAATATAATATTAAAATAATTATTTTATATGAATTGTCATTTTCTAAATGCTCTATCATTTTCAATCAGTCTAATTCAATTTAAAAACTCAATTGGACTTATTCAAAAGAAAAAAAGAATCCATTAAATTAATGCAATATTTTATCATAGATTCACTCTATTATATATATCTACATCATATTCCAGTCCCTTCCACCATCTTTTTCTTCCTCTGCATTTTGATATATGACTATTTTGACACGATCACAACTTAACTTTATCAAACCACCCAAAAGCACTTGCAAATTTCATCTTTCCTTTAAAGTTATTGAAGCCTTTTTTAAGCAAATAAAATTTGTACATGCATGTTGTGGGAAATTTTCAACACACAATTACACAATTACACAATTTTTGCTTTTACCCAAATAGTTTACTTGGATCCTTATCTATGATTTACTTTTTTGAGATTCTGTAAGTTTCGATCATTTTCTATTTATCAATAACGTCACAATCTCATTCAGAAAGTTTCACTTATTTTTAAAAAATGACTCTCAAATTAGAA
Organism: Cucumis sativus; assembly: GCF_000004075.3. Taxonomy (NCBI): domain Eukaryota; kingdom Viridiplantae; phylum Streptophyta; class Magnoliopsida; order Cucurbitales; family Cucurbitaceae; genus Cucumis; species Cucumis sativus. The sequence goes on along the minus strand of NC_026659.2, from coordinate 5,667,606 downwards.
GTTAGAGATGAAACAACTATAGAATAGAGAAAGATTATTAAAAAAAAATCCAAATTCTATATATTTATCATTTATGAAATTCTAATGATGTATTTAAATGGAGAATGATCTAGTTCTTGTATATTTTTCTCTAATTAGTACTAAGATGAGATGAATCCTTATTTAACCTCTTTAAAACTTTATCTATGAAATTTTCATCTAAATTTTATCATTCACATCATTTCATAAACTTAAATGTTCCTAATCTTTTTATTATTTTAAAAAATGCATGTGAATATCAAACAACTGAATACCTGCCAAATGTAATGTTTCAACAAGAAACACTAAAATTTAGCACAACAAATAAACAATACGAAAATGCACAAGAATTGGTAACTTCAGTTTCGTGCAACGTTACCTAAATTTCTAGATGTGTCTCGTGGAAAGAAGTTTAAACTTCACTAAAGAAAATAGTTCAACATTTATAACTTAGTTCTTTTAAGTTTGACACATCTAACATTGGGTCGATTGTGAATAGCCAACTCCTAACTTTTACTTAGGTTGCTCCTAAAAATCTCCCTCACCTCTATCAATGCTCTATTTTCACACAAATTTGAGATCCTCTTCAACCATTTCACTTCAATTCATTTGAAGTAAAATCTTTATTTAACATATATATGGTGGTACTTTAATTTTCAATAAAGAAACATAGTTTTTCAATAGCAACCTTGATCAAACACAATCTTATAATTATTTTTCTATCTCTTCTTTAAAAATTTGCTCTCACATTCACCTTTGCAATATAGATCTAAAATGGTTAAGTATAGTTTAGTTAAGTAACAATCAAATTAATTATAACAATTTTGATTACTTTTCATTATTTTTTAGGCAGAACCTCAATATTAATTATGATCAACCTTTTAAGCCTTATTTTACTTTCCAATAATATATATCTTTTCCGATCATTACTTTTAATATAGTACATTAAATTATTGTTTTTTTAAACAAAACTATTGATGAAAACTAAACAGTGTTTTAAAAAAAATTTCAATATAATCACGTGTCCAAACACAGAAACGAGCAGTGCCTTTATTTAAATTTGGGGAGAAAACACTCCATTTGTGTTTCCATACATAGTTACAATCAAAAACCGTTTTAATCATTTAGGATTGCTTCCTCAATTAAAATATATGTACATTCTTGATATAAATAATAGTAACTTTCAATTCTTATCAAAGATTTCTTAACCATTTTTTCATATTCTCAATATTTTTCTCATTCGAGAATGTGATCTCAATTCATTCCTATTCTCTCATAATCTTATAAAGTTACATAGACGTATGTTAATATTTGGTGAGGCAAAGTCAAAGAAAATTAAATGTGGTCGATAATTCAAATTAGTATGACACTAATGACATGTTTTTCTAGTTGATGACTTCCTTCTTCCCAACATTATTGACAAAATTATTGATGATCATATCCTTGTACAATTCCAAATGTGTAAAGTAATAATAGATACTTTCCTATTGATATGTCACATGTATGAAACTGATAAAATCAGAGCATGCGTCCGTTGTAGTCCAAGGTTGAATATACAAACATAATCTACAAGGAGAAGAGGATCGACGTGGAAGATTATTGATCTTTTAAAATTAAACAATGAATTCAATTCTTATAGCAAATATAAATAAATAAAATAAAAGACTTATTTGAAGCATGCATGAAAACTTTATGTGTAACATGTTTAAATGAAAGAAAAATATTATTTATGAGATTTTAAAAAGTTGGTCGACAAATAAAAAAAAAGTGTTGAAAAGAAAATTCGATCCCATTCTTTTTTCTAATTTAATTTATTTTTCATATGTTTTGTACGATAATATAAACAAATTATTTGAGAGGAATTTTGATTGGTCAAGATTTAGATTTCATGAACCCAAGTAGGAAAGATCTTCCACCATATCATCAAGAAGCTTCCTCCCTTTCAGCTCCATATAAATTTAATAATTAAGGACAGGACATATATAATATCAAACTTAACAACAAACTATTTTTTTATTCCAAGGCGTATGTGTGTATATGCATACCAATCAAATAATACTTTATAAAAGAGATAGAGCTTAACTTACTGTAATTGATAAATCTCTAATTCACTTAAAAACAAGAGGTTTAGTTTTCCAAATCTCTACAATAATTATATTACAACAACTAAATAATAGTTTAAATCTCGACTTTATTCGACTTTTACATATAAATAGATTTATAAGAAAAGAAAAAAAAAGGGGAGTGTGTATAAAAGATTAGAGACTGATAAATGAAGATTTAACTTTTATGTAATTATCTCGTATATCGCAAAGTAAATTATTTATGAATGATCATTAATATGACAGTGGTTAAAGCAGAAATTATTGGAAGTATGGTGGTCCATGCTTATAACTATTAATTGAATGCATGATTAAAAAAAAGGAAAAAAAAAAACCCTCTTTCTTGCATTCAATTATTAAAAAAAAAAACTAAAAATAATTAATGTAATTAGAATCCGTGTATAATTATAACAAGAATGTCATTTAAATCTCATCATAAAAAAAAAAAAAAAAAATACTAAAACTACTAATTTACTTGATAAATTTAGTTCATCCAGAATATGGAGTATATATTTAGGATGATATGACTTTCTCAAAATTTAAAAAAAAAAAAAAACCAAATCTCAACTATTAAAATATATCTTATCAACTATTATTTGGGATCCATAAGATTTTTAAGGTTAGGATTCCCAACATTATAAATTCAAATATTTTTAGATGATACGGTGTTAAACTTTATATATATATTTATAGTGTTGAACTTTATATATATATTTGTAGTCTCGACAGCACTTCATGTTTCTTTGAATCTTTGAACTTTTTTAATCATATTATCTTAATTTTGGCAGATAACTACTCTAATTATTATCATTTACTATTATCAAAGAATTATTAATAAAAAAATAAAATGAATCTAACACAAAATACAAATGTCAAATAGGATATTGCACACTGAAAAAATGGATGGGAATAGAACAACTTAATTAATATAAAAACAATACCAACATATATATATATAATGAGATATAGAGATTGGTAAGTCAATTGTTTTTAGGGTTATTTTCTAGTGGAAAAAATTTCAATAAAGGAAGACTTTAACAATTATAAAATAATGCATTTTAGGCTCCCTATAAATATAGAAAGGGTTTAGCAATTATAAAATAATTTCAACCTAGACTTTTTTTAAGTTTTAGATTTTTCCAAATCCATGATGAAAACTTCTCCAAACTTTGGATGAGATTCGTATATCTCCTCAATGAGACGTATTTAGGCTCATTCTGTGGGTAAGATTCCCTCACTACAATAATATACGTACTTATATGCTCTCCTTAAATATAAGATCAATAAGATCCCCTCATCTCGAAACAAGGTTTTTCCAAACTTTGAGTGAGCTCCTCTCAAAGCACCAAAAAAATCACCTCGAGTTCCCAATTACTATTCAAGTGAATTTTCTTATCTCACCAACAACCTAACGAAGCCTCATTGACGGTTGGAACGACGTAAACCCATAATCGAGAGAACAAAATTTTTAATCACAATATATAAATGCTAAGGTTTTATAGACAATTCCTAAGCTCAAAACTCTCGGAACATATATTTTTTGAATGGAAGGTTTGACCAGACAATTAAACAAGACCAATATATTATATACAAATCTAATATAGTACTTCCCTAATTAAAAAAAAGAACAGAAAAAAAACTCTTAAACCACACACTAATTAACCTATAATAATGTGTAATATATTCCATGTGTTGGATCTCTTTGGATTTTGGTCCATTGCTTTGTCTATAATCAATTGAGGAATTCATAAAGAGAAGCCCACTTTAATTGTGTCTATATGATTCTTTCTTCTCTCTAACTTATGCATTTCCACCAATCATTTTCCATTCCACCAAATAGGAGTCCCCAAAAGCACAATTAGTTACACAATCAAAGTGTCATTAGTTATATATATACAATTTCTTTATCTTTGCAACAAAAAAGAAAAAAAGTCATCAAAGCCCTCCTTTGCAAATTACAAAACAAAAAGTGATAAACAGCAACACAACACAGTTATTTCTTTTGAATTATACATGTTAACTTTATTGCTTATTGTGAAGGAAATGGGAGACAGACATGGCCACTCATTCTTAACTGGACAAGAAGAAAAAAGCCACAATTTTTTTTTCTTCTAAAAAGTAAATATATTATTTATATTTTAAGAAAATCAGCTATATTTTTTATATATTTTTTATGTTTACAATTTCTTTTTTTTTTTTTTTCAAACTTTTGTGTCAAATTATACAAAACAGATTATGTTATTCCATTCTTTTTCCCCCCTTTTAACACAGTTCTAATTTAGAAAGCTTCTTTCTTTAGGACATCCTGTTTTCCCTTTCAATAGAGATGAAAAAAAAAATTAAGAAATTAAAAGTATGTTTGGTTAATTAATCATCCAAATTTAAGTATAACACTAGATTTAGTGAAAATAAAATTGTATTTTTCAAAATATTTTTGTGGCCAATTTAAAAATAAAATTTTAATTTAAACTATTGTTCAAGTGTGTTTGATAATATATTTTAAAACCTTTAAAAATAAAGTTGTAGTTATGAACTAACTATTAGGTATAATATCTGAACTATTGTTATCATATAATTTATTATATATTACATCAAAGAAATTTAATTTATATATATCTTTTAATGAAATGGTTAATAAAATATATAGAAAAAAAGTGAATGATTAAAGGGGAATTAGAAAGGGGATTATGCTGGGATTAAGGGAAACTACGAGGAGAAATGGAAGATATATGTATAAAACGAGATATGTATTATATATATATATATATGTTGGTTGGAAGGCACATGAGCATCACTTTCTATGTTTAAGAGGACAAAGGGATTGAGATGGAAACATGTGGACATGATGGGGTCTTTTATCAGTTTTCCCAATCACCCATCTCTTACACACACACACTCTAATAATCTCTTTCCCCATCATTATTCTTTTTCTTTACAACCCATTTCTCAAACCCAACAACTCTTTTATTTTTCCCCTCTCTTACTATATGTTATCATATTCAAAAAAGAAAAAGAAACAAAGATGAGGGAGCTATAGGGATCAGAGTGTGAGAAAACTAAACCATATAAACTCTATGCATATATGGCAGTTGGCTTATGATCTATGTTCGAAAGAAAAAATGAGAAATATCCAATTTGGTTAAGATATGAAACATTGGTCTCTTCTAACATGTGTGGAGCCTAATGAGATGGATATGTTACTTTTTATTTTCTAACATTGTTAGGTATGTGGGGTCTAATCATCTAATGTTTGAAAAGGAAAACCTGTCCTCAATTCTAATCAAGAAAAGTCATGAAGTTTGGTTAAGATTTGGAAAAATGAATTAGCTCTTATCTGTGGTGAAAACATGCAGTGATATTGGGAAAATGGAGGTATATGGTTTTAAAGGTTCAATACAAGTTTGTTTCGAAAAAACGTCACGACATTAACGTGGAGTTGTGTTTAAATTTACTTATGTAATGAAATCTACAAAGACACATTACATTAGTGAACCATACATGTTGTCTTTCTCATTCCCACGTTTATGTTCTAATTTCTTTTGTTTATGATTTTTGAAACTCCAACACTCAAATTTACTCATATAAAACGACATATGAATTGAAGGTGCAGACATTTCTAACTATGAATTTAATGAAAAGAAAAGTCTCAAGACAAAATTAGATCAGAGGGTTAAATAATTGAACTTTTTAAGGTTGATAGGTATAAATAGAATCTCAATCCCGTAACTCAGACTCTATGATAGTTTTACATTTGTTTTTTCATTCTTACTTTTTTGTGTTAATTGTGTGAACTTAATCTTAATTGTAAAAAGTAATGAAAAACAAATATTTTTTCTGAATAAAAGAAAAAGAAAAGGAAAAAGAAAGATGTTTGATCTGTTTCACCAACATTTGATTTGATAATAAAGGCATGGCCATTGGGTTCGACAAGTAGTAGTTGGTGTTGAATCCTGTCAAGTATGGGCCAACCCCAAGATTTATTCTACTAAACTACTAAAAAATGTTTATTGGGCCATGGAAGCCCAATCAAATTTCAGCCCATTTAAAACTTTAAAAAAATGAAATTTGAGTTGGTTGCCTATATTTACGACGATCAAACCTTAAATAATTTAAGTAGGTAATACACAATACTGAAGATGTTGTACATATTGCGAAATTTTGATTCAATTAAGTGAGTTTATCAATAATATACTTTCTTATCTTTGATTTTCTTTAAAATGTTGCCATACAACACAATTTTAGGAATAGAGATTATTGTATTGGCTTTTAAAAAATATTACAAACCGATAAAATATTTATACGGTATAGAACAATTTCAAAAACGGAAAAAACTCACAGACCCACAATGAAAAATACCAAAAATTCCATATGATTAATTAGCACTCAACGCGCATAATATTTTTGGCAAATGATCCTTTAGATTTCGTTATTCTTTGCTACATAATTGTTTATATTTGACTATTCAAATATAAACGATTTTTTTTTCAAGATTATTTGGTACACAATCGTTTAGATTTTTTATCGTTCAAATTTATGTAGCTAAATCTAAATGATTTTTTTCAAGATTCTTTGATACACAATTGTTTAGATTTGACTATTTTTGTACACGATTGTTTAGATTTGGCTACTCAATATCCCAATGATTTTTTGTATTTGACACACAATCTTGAACAACTAAGTAACCGTTTGAAAAAAAAAAAAGATATTTCATATTTGGTACATGATCTTGAACTAAATAATAATTAAAAAAAATTGCAGAAGAAGAAGAAAAAAACGATGAAAAGGTAAAAAAAATTGCAGAAGAAAAAAGATGGAAATGAATGGCAAACCTAAAGTATTTTTACAAAGTTAATCGACTTCAATGGCTTTTTGATTTTGTTATACGAGCCGAAAATATTTTGGTGTTTTGTTATATTTATGAAAATTATGAATGTATATATCCATAACCTACGTAGGTTACCAATTGTTAGATAACTCTCATTCAATTTTGTGTTATAATAACATTCATCCTATTGAATTTTGTATTGTAACTGGTTGTTTGGGGAAGTGTGATGTGATGTGTAAATGTGTTCAGTTCCCTTCGAACTCAAGGTTATCTAAATGCATAATTAATTCTATGTGATAAGTCATTGATCATGATAACTGTATGCGAAGTACTCACTATATACCTCTTTATCGCGTAACTACTAAGTCCTTTTTTAGTACAAGTATTTCTACTGCGTGTCCAAGTATAAGCGAAACAATAGATTTATCTGGGTGATTCAAAGTCAAACACGGAAAATTAATATCAAACTTCGTTCTAGAGTCTATTTATCAATCAGACGGTATAAAAGAATAAACAATTAACATCTAAAAGAATAATGCTAGAAATAATACTACTTACATATGCATAGAGATTCTGTTAAGGAATGGGGGTGGATGCAAATGGAAATGTGAACTAACTTGTATGCGAGAAAAAATGAAGGAATGTCTATGTATTATAACATAATTAAGTAGTGTGATAACCTTGATGTGATGTAACTTACTCAACTAGCTTATGATTAAGGCATGCTTCTCTCAGAGTCATTAAACGTCACACATGGTCACCTTTCAGGATCCATATGACTAAGTGTGATTTGACGAGATATATCTAGAAGAGTTCACTTACGAGATGTATAGAACTTCGTGATTAAGGACAACGACCTCTTGGCGCCTAGTGCCCACACTTCACCTTTCAGAATACAAATGATGAAAGTTATCTTGCAAAGGAAGAGAAAACTCTTCTTTGCACTCGCTAACTATGTCCTTGCTACTTACCCTCTTAGGTAGTTGGCGACTTACGCTGGTCAAGCTATGAGAATAACTCAATTAATGCGATAAGACTGATAAGTAAAACTTCCTTTCAAGAACTTATCACCGACCGAAACTATCAATAACACATTGATTGATGGAAAGTAGAGACATGATGGATTGAAAATGTATAAACATGTAATATATATAAAGAATGTAGGCCTTTGATCATTGTACAATATGAAAAATATAAATATTACACGAAGAATACAAAAGGGGAAATCAGAAGAATGAGAATGAATACAAGTTAGGGGAATAGGAAATGGAACCTTCATCACCTAGACTCTAAGCTCTCACTTATAGTATGACGAGAGAAGAAGAAGAAAACTACTCTTTCAGATGGCGGAAAGACTATTCCTTTCCGCCTTTCTCCCTAGGTTTTGGCTCATTCAGGCCTTTTACAATATCAATTTTATTTGATGAAGAAGAAGTTCTTTTATAGGCACTTTCAATGAGAAATTTCTATTCTTCTAATCATGTCAACGACAAACACCAGCGCCGCACGCCCATGGTATCTGTCGCGAGTCACATCATCTCCAACTACTATTCTTGTCTCTTAGTGAATCACTTTTCTTGTTGTGATTTGGTTTTCTTGCCTAAAAATGTTAATCTTTATCACATAGCACCGACGTGAGTTTCCTTGCAATTCACTAATTCACTTCCTCCTATTAATCCTCCATAAGCCATTGTAATCATGGTTAAACAGATGTGAAAGCTTATGTAAAATCTATCGCTTGGTTATGTATTTTCAATATAAACTACGCGACCAACATGAGCTTAGCACAACTGGCACCTGTATGTTCCTGTGGACAAGAGGTCTCGGGTTCAAATCCCCACCCCAACATTTATTACAATACCTTTGCAAAAAAAAATATAAACTACGCGTTTTGATGTACTTCTCTATTTTGGTCTCATTATTCTAATAAAAGAGGTTGTAATAACTTTTATTTCTACATGTTATCACACCCTAAAATTTAGAATAATGCTTGTTAAGCATTGCTCCATATCATACTTGTCTTGAAGCACAATTCCTACTCGTAGATTCACCCTCCTCCTTGCACTTCTAAACTTCTCAATACGCGATCAAGTTTTATTCGTTATTTAGGGTTTACTTTCATCGCGTACTTCATTTCTAAGTTAAAAAATGCGACAAGCTTAATACTCAAAATACTCTTGTTCATTCCCCATAGGTAAATCTTATCTTCAGAATTATAAGTTGCTAAAATTTTCGAAGAATTTTGACTCCTTTTATTTCGCGAAAGAATGCTTTTTAGTCGACTATTTATTTGTGGTTTGACATTCAATGGAAAATCATAGGTACTCTATGGATATGTTTCTCTCCTCAATTGTATCTCTCATCGCCTCTTATTACTTAACTCTCTGGTTTTTACTTTTGAAGCTATGCTTCTTATTTTATCGAGAGGAGACAACATAAAAGTTGTTATTTCAATTAAATACAATTTTTTTCTAATTTTTCATATTTTTGGCAGAGTTTTAACTTTTGTTAAAATGCCTTGTTTTTCAAACGATGCCACAGGATTTTCAAACATATTTCAAAAGCTTTAGCGTGGACCTCGCACACCCCCAAATTTAGAGGTTAGCTATGTCTGCATTGTTAAAAATGAATGATAAGATTATTTACAAAAACTTATTACAGAGAGGTTTGAGGTAAAACTTGCTCACTTAATAAACTATAGAAATATTTGATAAGTGAGGTTCCTTAACAAGTTAAACGCCTGAATAATAAATGAAACTTTAGTTCGCATAGTTTATTTGACTGAAGTTATCATTGAGATGCAAGATAAAATTAAAGTGTTATCAATGCGGGGAGCAAAGCTCTTGCGATGAGAAAGACCAAATGTTAAAGAGTTGTATAAAGAATTGTACTATATTTTGAAACAAACATAAGTTTCATAAATGGAATTTACATAAATACTCGATTAATACAAGAAGTTTTACAAAATTTTAAAGCAATCCCCCTTTAGGCTTGCGATGGTGGTCGAGAAGATTCTGCCTCGCTGCGTACTGCAGTGTAATTTTGTGTAAGGGGTGTTGCAATTTCTGGAGGAACTTTAGGTACTGGAATGATGCTACAGATTGTTGCATGAAGGCCTTTTAATGTTGATCTGAATTGCACATCATTCCGCCTATCAGACTGTTCTATCATCCCCATGATCACTTGATTTTGTGCCTTGAACCCCATATTTTGCGATTTAAGTGTTTGATTCTGTGTTATAAACTCTTGCACCGCAACTTGGAGTTTGTCAACTTGACCTAAATAATGGATATTTGTATTGTCAAATTTTAGTTCCAAATCGCATAGTTGTTTCTGACTTTGCAACTGCGTCTCATGTAGGTTGCTTTGACATTGGATTACATCTTTAAATCCACGCTTTAAAGGTTCACAAGCATGTCTATCAGATCCATCATTTATCATATCTAGCTCTAGAGATAAGATTGATATCCTTCATTTGATAGTTCTTTTTCTTTCTATCTCTCTCTAAAAAATAAAAAAATTGGCCCAAATACCTCATCTATTTTCTTTGTCCACCATTAAATATTTTCAGGATAGACAAAGGGGAGCAAGTTATAGATACCGTATTTTATCTTGCATTTTCATTTTCATTTATTTATTTATGTTTATTTTTATTTGTACAAAAGAATTTGAATTTAAATTTAAATTTAAATTTCCTATTTTAAATTTAGGTCCTAAAAAAACAAAAGAAAAAAACATTTTTTAAAAAATAAAAATAAAAAAGTTTTTTTTCTCCCTATTTTTTTCAACAATCCTCACTTTTTTGTTTTCCTCGTCACCACGCTCCTACTCTCCCACTTTCTCACATTTTCTCTCCGCTAGTTTTCACTCTACTTCACTTACAGATCTAAAAATAAAATGATCAACCTTGCCCTATAAAAAGAGAAGGAGGAGATTTTTTTCAAGAGAGGACATCACTACAACAAAAGTCGCATATTATGACATTTGAATACATCTCAAATTGGAATGAAGAAAGAAAAAATTGTCATAAATGCCAAAATCCGCGTTTTTGGTGGAAAAAGACGGAACATTTTCGAATTTGAAAAATTTATGACAATTTTTTTGTGTCATAAATCTTTGACAACTTTTAAGTGTCATGAAATATAAATAATAATAATAAAATATTTATTTTAAATTAAAAGAAAACAACGAAAGAAAAGAGGGGAACTTCAAATTTGTTTTCAAGTTCCCCCAATTTCACGAAGTAAATCCTTCTTTCTTTTTCTTCCTCTTCCAATCGCATGATTTCCCTTCTCCACTGCATGTCGTCAAGTCCCTACAGTGGTCTCACACGGGTCATTGATTCCCCTCCTCCACCAAGCTTCTCCGCTCGGTGATAGCTCAAGGTTATTGCAGAGTTTTGTCCACAGTGAAGGCTTCTTCGTCTGATGCTTCTTCGCAACGTTCTATAATTTTCTTCACAACCATCTCACTCATAGCAAAACCCTCCTTCGTTTGTCATCATCGTGCCCTCTCTCAATCACTGCCCTCTCACTCTCCAGACCGCCGATCATCTCCTACCTTCATCGTCAGTGGCGGTCTCTCAGGTATTTATGAATCTAATCTTTACTCTCTGTACTTTTCTTTGAGCAATTCATCCCATAAAAGATAGTTTTATGGTATTTGAGTAAAGCTCTATATATCTTTGGAGTAAAGCTTTAGGCTATTTGCTAAAATTGCAAAGTAGTTTCTGGACACAAAATCCCATGGTCGAAATTTAAGAAAATTGAGTTCTTGCTCCTGCTGATTTTTTCAATTAAACTTGAAATTCAATTCTCAACATTGCATTTAAGATATATTCTTCACAAATTTTTTTCTTTATTACTTAATTTTTCTAGTTTTCTAGCTGCCACCAAGTAAATGAATATTGTTTTGTGTTGCCCACCAATTGTTTGATGAAATGTCCATAATTTGGTTAATGAAGTTTTCAGATTCAAAATATGTCATAAGTTTTCAGATTCAAAATATGTCATTCACATCATTTTTTTGATTGAGTAAAATATTTGCTTCTAGAAATGTATGAACTCTTTTTCTATGTTCAAAATAAATTTGCTCTCAATATTTAAAGGTATGCAAGCTTTGAACAATATAATATGTCATCAAATTAAATTATGAAAGTTAATGCATTGAATTGATCTATGTTTACTATTTTTTCAGGTATTACTTTTTTTTTTTCCAATGCATATGTGTTTGGCATTGCTTTATTGTCAACCATGCAAACATGCTTTAATTTCACATGGTGTTAAATGATCGAAGTTTTAATTAATTGGTGTCCTATGAATTTATTTGATTCATTGCACTTTTGAGTAAAACTTGATTATTGAATGTACATATGAGGAAATCATTTTAGAATGTTGTTATAGCAAAACTCTGGTGAACTAAAATTTATTTTAATGGTTATAGTTTTATTAGTTAACTTTCTTTTGAGGTAGGGGATACAGATCATTTGAATAAAATTTTGATTAGTTAAAACATAATGATTAGTTAACATGCATTTGCTTGGAGAAGGGAGAATTGAATATGAGCGTGGAGATTTTTAGAGAAAAAGTACACTTTTACTGTAAAAAAAAATCTTCTCATCTGCTTGTGGTTTGGAAAAATTTAAGAGGATCGAGAAAGAAGCCTTTTCTCCGAATCAATGGTGATTTCAATTTTATTGAATTTAAGTCAAGTCTATTTGATATGTAAGATTTTCTTTTAAATTTAGGTCAATTTAATTACGGAGACGTGAAATTTATTGTGTTTTTTTTTAATTCATGGTTCATAAATTATTTGGCACTCATTTGACATTTGTGTTAATTGTCTATTTGAATTATTTGCATACAACATTAATTAATTAACCTCATGCATTAAGTATTTGACACCTATTTGCTCTCATTTGCCTGTGTTAATAATTATTCATTTGCGTGTGTTAATTGAATTATTTACATCTTGCATTAATTAATTAGCATGACATTGTGCCTTAATTATTTGACACTCATTTGAACTAGTGGGTTAATAATTATTAATTTTCCTGTGTTAATTATTAATTTGTCTGTGTTAATTGAATTATTTATATATGCATTAATTAATTAGCATATGCATTTTGCGTTAATTATTTGACACTTATTTGACCTATTACTTAATTAGCATCGTGTAATTATTTGGCGCCCATTTGTTCTCCAGTGTTAATTATTAATTCCAATTATTTGCATATTGCATTATTTCATTAGCATCATGGCATCGTTAATTATTTGTATCTATTTGGCCTCATGTGCTAATACTTTGCATTAATTAATTAGCATAATGTAATTATTTAGCACTCATTTGACCTGTGTTAATTATTCATTCGAATTATTTGCATTCTGGATTAATTAATTAGCATCATGACATCATTAATTATTTAGCACCCATTTGACATCATTAATTATTTAGCACACATTTGACATCATGTCTTAATAATTATTCATTTGGCATACTGCATTTGCATTCTGCATTAATTAATTAGCCTGACATCCTGCGTTAATTACCTGGACTGGATTAATTAATTATTTTTCATCTTGGTATTTTGCATATTTTTGCATCCCGCTCTATTTTGCCTTTATTTATTTGTTTGCTTATATTATCTCTCTATTTATTTTATCTAATCGTATTACCTTATTTATTTTAAAGTATTTCTCAAATTTCACAATGTTTTGTTCCTATAATTATTATTTATTTTCCAATTTAAATAGGAGAAAAGTATTGTTTTGTAAACCTTTTATTTAGTTTAAAAGATAAAATTGGATAACCATTTTATGAGTGTGGTAGGGTGTTAACACTTTCCCTATACACAACTTACTCTCAAATTTAAATCTTTTTTTTTTTCTTTAGGTGACCAATCACAACATAATATGGTTGGTGACGACTTTAAAATTATTTATTTATTGAAATTAAATAAACGAGAAGATCGGCCGCTCCGCGTGGCGATCCGTCGCGACAAGACATATAAATCATATCTTAACACTCCCTCCCTCAAATTTAAGGTGGTAAAGTAACCACCTACTTAAGTTTGTGAAGTGGCCGAGTAAAATGACTAGGTGAAACTCAAGTTGGTAGATTACAAAAACTGAATAACACTTTTGAATCAAATCATGACAAGTCTAGGCTTGGAACAACTAATTACAAAAAACCAAGAACATGAAGAACTTCTACGCTCGAAATTGAGACCCACAAATGTGGTTTTAAAACAAAACAAAGGCTTATGACTGACATTTGAAAGCAGAACAAAGTCTCACAAATGACATATATGAAAAAATAAATAGTTATTTAAAGGTAGATTTGAAAGGTTAAACCACAAACAATGCGACATGTAAGTGGTGGATGCACTAAGAAGATACCTACAATGAATTCAATCTGAGTATACACAATGTGGGATTGAAATGTTGTTGAGATTTGGACACAAATCTGCTGGCATCCACAGTAGACAGCGAACGAAAAATCAAGGTTTAGGGTGAGATAAATCAAGGTTGGTCGTTCAGTGGTGTACATGTTGGAGCTAGGACTAGATAGGGATGTAACCAATGTTTGCAGGGTATAGGCAAATATGGGCAGTTAAAACTCCATGAAGCAAGGTGGAACAAAGGAATTGGCTATTTGACATGGTCTAAGTAAGGCAGCAACATGAATATGTTCTAAATCAGTAGGTGGGGAGGATACGTGAGATTGGAGGAGAGCCCTAGCTTGAATCTTGGTTTATGCTAGATTGTATAAATAGGTGGAAGGAATAGTTTGAACCTTGTTTTCTGAAAATAGTATTCCATGTACCTAAATATATGTATTACAAAAAATAATAGAGCAAAAAAATAAAAAGCATGTCCAAGATAACTAATATTTATTTTAGAAACGACTATAATTTGAACTATAATAATATGGATCCGAGATACAAACTATAATAATTTATTATTATCCATAAACTATAATAATTTAACATGCACTCTAAAAAGTAATTTATATATTTAAACTTTGAGCAAATTAAGATATGGTTGAACATTTCATTTTTATATTTTTTTTGGGATAAAAGTATAATAATTGGTATATTTAAACTCAACTGATACGTTGAACATTTGAATTGCCTTTTCTATGAGAGCAAAACTTGGTATTGTGTTATTTTTGCAACCCATACACTTAACCCAATCACAAAGAATTAGCACTGTATCATCACATTATTTACATTTATATTTGTGAAGTTTGTGTATTGTGTTTTTTTTCTTTGGTGTTTTGCCTTTTATATGGTCCTTTCTTTTGCTTTCACCTTTATTTAAAGAATATATGTTCTCATTGACATTATATTATTCCAAAATCAGTCATCTATAGAGTTAAAAAGAATATATATATTCCAAAATATGATATTTAATTTGTAGTGATCGGATTGGATCATTTTTCTTAAATACAGTGTTATTCTTTTATGCTTTCTTCGACATTTAGATTTTCAAATCAATTATTTTAAATTTCAACATGTTTGAAAAACTTAAAATATTTTAAATTTATAATCCTGTTTGAATTCTAAGAAAAAAAAAGTTACTTTATTGTTTGGATGTTAAGAAAAAAAGGGAGGCCTAATTACATTCATTTCTTGAAAAATCTCTTTTTTACAAAACAAACAAACAAAAGTCTACTTTGTCTAGTTTTTACACTAATCACAAATGCTTATTCTCAACCACAAATAAATCAATTTTCTCTCCATCACTAAAAGAGCTTTGTAAATAATAATAAAAAAAAGTATTTATTAAAATTGGATATAAATAAATACAAAATGTGTAAAACTGTCCAAAATCAAAGTCAATTTTTTTATAAAAAAAAAATCAAATTTAAACCCTCCTTCTATTTCTCTCAATAAAAATATCTCTTCCCTCATCTCTTCCTTCATTTTCCTCTCCTCTCCTCTCAGTTTCTTCTCTAGCAACGATGACACTCACTTTCATGTATTTCACGTTAAGTGACAACTTAAGTGGAATTTTTCCTTTATCCTCCATAACATGCAATAGCAATTAACAACAAACAAGGTTTTTTCAAATGTCGAGTGGAGAAGACAGAAGCAAGAAAGTGAGTAAAAACAAAAACACAAGAGCTAGAAGCCAAAGAAAATGAGAAGAGTAAGGTAGAAAAATAATCCTAAAAAGGTGACAATATTAAATATTGTTTTTATAAAAGGTGACACATTTCAAATTAAAAAAAAATTATAGGTCATTCCTACAAAAATTCTTATCTCGTGTCCCCTCCCTTGAAGGCTGATGAAATTCTCCGTGTATGTAGAACACCATTTTGTTGGCACACGCGCATCTCACTTAAAAAGATCATCCAATGTTCATAGACAGGACAACGAAGTTTCATGAATAATATAGCGAACCATTCTGATTTTGACATAACTCCTTCATCATCTTCATCCCCAAACCTTTTTTCTTTTCTTTCTAATTTGATTTCGCAACCTTTCTCAATTCACAACAAAGGGGCTTTACATTCGAATCAACTTGAGAAGTGGGCTTCTTTGCAAAACGTGATTTCCATTTCCCATTTTAGAACACCCCCAGATTCTTTCTTCTCCTTCTTCTTCTTCTTCTTCAGGGCTCTGATGATGATAATTCTCGGTTCTCTGCTTGACCCTTCTGTCTAATATTTTGTCGATTCCTCATTATGGGTTTTGTTTTTATTTTTTTGCAGATTATTTGTGGGAAGCTTAAGATTCAAAGCTATGGGAAGATTATTCGTGGTGAATTTGGAAGGGCAGATCTATAGCTGCAAGTTCTGCCGGACCCATCTTGCTCTTTACGACGATATCATTTCTAAGGTTTCTCTTCCTTTTACCTGTTTTCTTCTCTGGTTTCTTGTCGATTTTTCCCTCTAGTTCTCCCATGTTCGTAGATAGTATTAGTAGGTTTATTTAAATTCAAGTTTCTGTTACTTGTTAATAATTTGAACTTGGGGTTGCGTACCGGTATTAATTAGGAACGATCCAATCCTAAAAAATAAATAAAACACAGCATGTCGGTGATGTCACAAACCACTATCGTATTGGGATACCCCTTTCATCATAAAATTATGAAGTTCCAGACCAGATATTCATTTTAATCACCTTTTTAAAAAAATTTAAATTGAGAGCCAGTCAACTAGTGATTAAAAATGAAAATCTAATAATCAAAATCTCGTTAGGGACGCAATAATGCATTTTAGGCGGTGCTAGAGTGCACTATGGTGTAATTAGAAGGTTAGTTTTCATTCTCTCTTTTACGATTATATCATTTTGTATTAACACCGCTCGAATTGATTCATTTATATAAAATTCTATTTGAACTTTGATCTCTTCGTTGAGAACATTTGCGATTGAAGAGTTGTTTTTTTTATGTTGCATGTTTCCAAATTTCTATATTGTTGGCTCCAATTTTGCTGGCATTCTATCTTAAATTGTGTTTACTGCTGAACTTTGTAATTTAGGAACTTGGGAACAAAAGGAGGTATGATAAGTTTTTTGACTGGGAAAATTTTATGTTGCTGTCCTGTCCCAATATCCTCAAAAGTTGCTTAAACCCACATTGTAACTCCTTGTACTGTTTGTGTTGTTCCATTCAGTCCTTCCACAGCAGACATGGGAAAGCTTACCTCTTCAATAAGGTGTAAGTTCTTCTTGATTTTAGAGTTTGGACATTGATTAACACACTCTTGTCTCCTCCCCTAGGTGCATGTTTGACAAATGGTTTTTATAAGCCTGGGTCGTTTGTGCAATTTGTGTTTGGATTGTATGAATAAGTAGGTTATTAAAGACTTGTGTAACCCATGTTATGGTTGTCGGTTTCATATTATGTTAAAGTCGATGTATGATTTTTTTAAAAAAGTTATAGGCTTCTTATGTGTGGATTGGATTGATCAGAATTTTGTAAGGGGTTAACAAACTCATAACTTTGTGTTCTCATCTTTGTAGCTTCAAGTTAGCAAGGGTCTTCTTTAATAGATACAAAAACTTGGCATATAATGATCAGTAATTTGATGTTAATGTTTCATAACAGAACTCGTGGGATTTGTGAGAATACATAGGAGAGTGATTTTACTGAAAATTCATTCTCAAATAATCCAATGCTCCACAATCTAGTTACAAAAACTATGTCAACAAATGAATCTCTTTATTCATTCAAATAGTGATTTACACGCATACCTGTTTGTATTTTCACTTTCGAAGTGTTTCTCATTCTAAATCGTTGTTACTTTCTGATAACGGTAGAATAAGCTAGAGTTTCTCTAAAACTAATTCTAAAAGTGCCTCATCTCATAGACTGGGTTCTCATTGTCAAAACTTTCTCCAGGGTAAATGTTTGCTTAGGTAAGATAGAAGAAAGATTGATGATGACAGGGATGCATACAGTTGCTGATATCTTCTGTGTGGGCTGTGGATCAATGGTGGGATGGAAATATGTAAGATTAGAAGCAAAGATTTGAAATATCAACTATTTATTTTCTTTCTTACTTCTCAACTATTCTTATGGTTTCTTTCAGGAGACTGCCCATGAAAAGAACCAAAAATACAAGGAAGGAAAATCTGTACTTGAAAGGTAAGTACTCAATCGACAAACGGAAAAATAAAAGTAAAATGCAGATACCCTCAACATATGAAAAATCTCAGCATTTAAAACCCTTGAGATGCCTTGAAAAGGATATCCCTAGATTATACGACATCTTGAATTACTGCAGAACAAACGTGGAAATCCAAAATGCCCATGAAATGAAAATTATAGATTCTCACCAAACAAATCATTCTTAAAAGGTAAGTTGAAAAAAGTTACATTGTTTGAACAGGTTCAAGGTTTTGGGACCTGATGAAAGCAGTCACTGGGTCAGTCATGAAGCAGATACTGGTGGAAGTGAAGGAGATGATGTTTGATTTCTGTATTCACTCAACTGTAAATTCTGTAAAACCCTAAAAATTTTCTAGTTTGAACTTGAACTCTAACGATGTTGATACTTGTACTTTGTTTCTCCCACCTAAAAATTCTTGATGTTTCATGTTGGGATGAGAATTGAACAATAATTATTGTATCTCTTAAAATAAATGATGTTGTCGAAGAAAACAATATTGTAAAGGTTTATTTAGTAAAGGGATTTGAACGGCATACCTCGTAGTTATTAATATAATTCGTAGTTATTAATATAATTGAGTGACATGATATGTTAGAATTTTCTCTACAATAGAGTCCATATAAACATATGAGGGAATCTTTCAAGCCTTTCAAATCTATAGTTGATAGCATTGAAAATGTATTAACTAGTCCTGCTTAATTTGAAATCGTTATATGATTTTATGTTTCTATTTGACTATTTTGTAGGTTTTAATAGCTAAGTAAGGGTAAAATTCGTTGTTGATGTTGATAAAGAGCTAAATTTGACAAAATCGAAGTAAATAGGCATTAACCGAATCAAACTGCAAAGAAAAGGCTAAGATTAGCCTCTGTCTTGCAGCGTCGCAATACCCTACTATGTTATGTGTGGCACTGTAAGGCAATAGCCGTACTATTCATGAAAAGCAATGTAGAACCGCGATGTTAAGAAGTAGAAATGTGTGCTGTCCGTTAGACAGTGTTTCAGCGTCGTTACGATTTTATAAATAATTCGTCCACCACTTAGGTTAGATTATCTCAGCTCTAACCTCGATTTCTCTCTATTTTGGTCTATATATTATGTACTTGAACATTTTTCCATTGCTGGGAATGTTGAGAATGGGCTAGGGTACTTTCTCTTAGCATGATCAATTTTTAGTAATCTCCCTCGAATTCATTGGATATGTGAGATTTGAATTGAATTTGATGTATTCATCATTCCAATTCTATTTCAACGATTATTTTCATATTGTCAAATGCATGTGGACTTTGTGATGAGTGTTTTTTATTGTGTGCAATTTGCTTCGTTAAATTGAATTGAACGTAATTTAATTTAAAATGTGATAAGTTAGGTTAGCTCATGAAATCCATTCAATCTTGTATTATTTTTTAATTGACTTACGATTATACTTGAGGATGGTCTAATTAGACACATGAAAATTAGGTTTTCAACCTAATGCAATTAGTGTGAATATATTGAATTTTGTATGCTTTTCATTTATTTAACTCGAACTAATTTGTTGCCTAGGACAATTTGTTTATCTTTTCTAATAAAACTAGTTAGGAGTACCAATTGTTAGATTTGATAATGAGAATTCAATGATCAGATCGATTAGGGTGACCTACATAACTCAAGCTAAGCTTTCTCACATCGACTGACACCCTTAATTCATCTCCTTCGTAATCGAAACTAATTTCAAAACCCCTCATATGTTACCCTTGGGTTGGAAACTATTTACTTGAGAAATTATATGTGCTTCTTGTGTTTGACTCGGACTTTACCACTAAAACTAGTTCTTCACGTGTAATTTGGTAAATTATTGGGTCCGAATTTGGGTGACGAAATCCATTCAATCGTATTTTCGTTGTTGTTGGGATGGGTTGTAATTTCTCTTTTAAAGAGTCTTCAGTCGTCTATTATCATTCTTTATTTTCTTTTTCTTTCTTTGCATAGCCCGATCCTCTTAGGATCAAATTTTTTTGTTGTATGTTGCAGAGCTTGAATGGGAAAACTGGAGACAAACGACGGAATCTAGAGAGTGAAAAACTTGTCAGGAAGAGATATGTGTACAAGGTACATAATAGGAAGAACATTCAAAGGAAGCAGTTGAAAAGATTTGGTTAATTAAAAGAATTGAAGATTTGAGTTGATTTGAGATCCGAAAAGAAAAGTTAGTTTTTGTGGAATTAGAATTAATTAAGTATATATATGTGTATGAATATATGATTAAGAATTTAGATTTTGTCGTGAAATATGACATTGATTTATTTGGTTTTGTATAAATAACTAATATGAAAAAGTGAAGTTAATTATATGATGGAATATAATTATAATTGTTGGAAAAATAACGATGAGTTAATGAGGAGAGAGATGGTTGATTTGATTGGATGGAAAAAATTAATTTAATTAGAAGAGTGAAGAAGAGTTTAAATAAATATATATGTTTACTGTATAGTTGGCAAAAGAATAATAATAATAATAGATAGTTACAAGTATAACAATTAGATTCAAAATAATTAAGTATATATCAACGTTTAAATTTTTTTATAGATATAGCAAAATCTGTCAAAGTCTATCACTTATAGACTATGTTGCAAATATTGGTTTATACTCATAGATCATAAGAGTTTATCAGCGATAGAAGATTTGTAATTTTTTTAAATGTTGCTATATACTTAATTATTATTCATAAAATTGTCACCAATTATAATTACATTAATAACAAAGAATATATTATTATTGTTATTATCATTAATGATTATAAATGTCTAAGGTTTTGCCCATTTAAGAAAAAAAAGATATTCACTCTTCTTCCCTATGAAATCCTAGCCACCACCCTTTTACTGTGCAACCCCGTATGGCCACAGCCGTCCACGCTTTGGTTTGTCACTATCATCTGTTGCCGTCGTTGCGGCTCACAAATCTTGGTTTGGTAAGTTTAGGTGAGTGTTTTAGATTTTTTTATTGTGAGATTTTAATACCCATTAAAGGTTAATTGAGACCCTAAATTAAGTTTTGTTACAAAAATGGTCCCATTATACCTTTATTGAGGAGATTAATTATTTACAGTTATTTGTGGTTCTTATGATACTTCTATATTGTTGGGTTGTTTGGATATCTTTTAATAAAATATTGTTGAAAATCTTAATTTGTATTGGGTGGAACAAAAAAGTAGAAGAGAGGTGATCGTTCTGCTTTTGGGCCTTAGATGAATATATTGGTGAATACGGTAAGAGGTTTTTGGAGAACTTCTCGAAGTAACTAATATTGTACCTGAAGCACAAGAGTTCTGATATAGCTATCAAAGATGTTGATGCTAAGAATGCTCATGTGTATTGATTAAGGAGCTGTCATTTCCATAATGTTATGATACATGCTTCTTATGTTTTACATGGTTCAGATTATTAAGTTAGTCAATAATCAGCACAGTAGGTATGAGTAACGTGTTGTTCTTTGAGTCGTAACGTTATAATGATCAATTATATGATGAGCAATATATTCTCTTATCTAGGTCTAAAACTCCTCAGATGTAGGTGCATTATCATCGAACTGGGTTACCAAAGTTATATGTGTTTATGATTTACTGCTTTACATGTTCTCCTAGTTGTATCTCTAGTTATTAACTCAAGTTACAACATTATATTCAGTTATAACTAAGTGTTTGTTTTCTCAAAGTTTATTATTGAAATTGATTTTGGTTACCTTTGGAAGTATGTTTAACAAAGATTGAGGATTTAAGTGGTAAATTTTTCCTCCAAGTTTGAAAATTAATTTTCAATTTTTATTTGGGTAACTTTGGTAAGCTTTTATAATTAAATTAGTAATTTATTGACAAAAATTGTTAAATTAATTTTTGTTATGCATGGGTGGAATTGTGGTTTCGTTTGCAGCAAGAAACTTTAGGATAACCTAAGGTATGGTTCTACTATATTTTTGGATCCCTGATTGAGGGTTGGATTACTGTGTGTGATAATGGTTATATGACTATATGCATAGCTTAGTGATTTGTTTGTGATGGTGAATTATTTGTATAGCCTAAGGTTACTTTTAACTTGTGAAGAGTAGCCATTGGATTAGGCTAAGGTGTAAAGGATAATTATTTGTATATGCTTACTATGGGAATTGCCTTTAATTGTTGTGAAGTGACGATTGTTTACATGCCTATATTATGGATTTATGTTATGAATTAGATTGTGACGGTTTACTGCAAGTCTATTACTAATTAATTATTTGCTTAGCTTATGGGTTACTGTGATAACCGTTATGGGGGAGTTATTTGCATAGTCTATGGGTTATTGTAATAATTGTGGCGGATAACTATTAGCTTAGTTTTACTGATAATTTATGAAGGGTTAGTCATTGGTTTGGTTGAAGGCTATTGTGGAATGTGTAAAAGGCAATGATTTGAAATGATTATTGTGAAAAGTACGATGATGTTTGCATGTCTATCATAGATTATTGTCCGGGCATAATTTACAATTTTATTTAGTAAAATTATTAATTGTTTTCCTTATGTTTAGGTTAATTTGTGCTTTAATTTGCATCAAGGAATTTTGCAAAGGAGTCCAATTCTATTTTAAGGTAAGAGACTACTCGACCTTCAAATGAAAATGTAATTAAGAGTTTGCATGTGTTGATTGATTATGCACTAACGGTAACTAAATTGCATAGTTTAGTACGTACGAGTGTCTGATCTTATGTGACGTTTATGCATGTTTGAATTATATGCTTATGGATTGTTATGACTGATGTTTCATTTCATGCTTATTTTGATTGTTACATGCTTTTAGACTATTGGTGTCTGTTAGCTTTGGCTATTATAATGTGTACCTACATGTACGGTGTCCCTCGGGATCACCACCATTCACTATTATGATTGTGTGCGTTCGAGGCTGGAACCTCTAGTTTGTCATAATTCATGTATGGTCTGACAGGATCATTAGACTGACTAGGTTGACGTACGCTCCCATGGAATCATCAGACTAAAGAGTTTTCCTACGGGATCAGTAGACCATGTGTATTCCTTTGAGATCAGAAGATTGTTACGATTGAGGGTACTTCCCTTTCCATGTTTAATTTTGCAGGCCAAGGTAAGAGAAAAGGCAAGCTGGCAAGCAACAAGAAGGACTTGTGACTAGCTATAGGGAACTACTTGGTTTATGCTTCCGCTATTGTTTTTACAAAGTTAAGATAATTAGATCAGTAATAACCCCAACTTGGTTTTGAAAAATTCGGGTCGTTATAGTTGATTTCCACCAATGGGTGCTAATGGCCAACAATTCGAGATTAGAGACCGAGTCTCCATGTCCTCCATACATCATTACAAGAGATAAGTGAACTTAGATCTGAACTCGCTAAATTGACGTATTTATTGCACAAGGATAACAACACCAGAGTTCCTGTTGTGTTGAGGTGAATTAGCTTCATTATTGTTGAAAGATATGGATAACACAAATTACTCTTGTATCAAGCCTTCAACTTTATGAAGTGTTTATCAGCTTTGTATATTTATCATATATCGTCATAGACCTTCTTTAGAAGAATTTCCATTTTTATAGTATTCTAATCTAATCAAGTAGGGTTTATTTAAAAAAATAATGTTAAAATAGTTGAAACCTTACATCTAAAAAGTAATAGACTTCAAACAAGTGCAACCATTTATAATTATGGTTTCAAATCATTCGAATTAAAATGGCTTTGAGCAATTTGGTATACTAAAATTAGTTTGTTTTGTTTCTAATTATTTCAAAACAGATCTTAAAAATTACAATACAAAATTAATATTGTCATTATAAATTATACAACACCCTTAATTCTCAAAACGAAAAATTACAAATTACAAATAAAGTTGTAGATTATATTTACATATCTAACACAATATATAAAATAAGTCTATAAAATCATTTTAGAAGACTTGTTTCCATAGATTCTAAAAATTTAGCGTAAGTTTAAATATTATATGTTTAAATTTGAAATATTGAACTCTTTTCTCAAAATTGGGTCTATAGCTCAGTGGTAGAGCATTTGACTGCAGATCAAGAGGTCACCGGTTCGAACCCGGTTGGGCCCTATTTTGAATCCTAAACTTGGTGTAGAACTTAATTTTTATTGGTAGTTAGGGTTAATAACGTTGACTACAGGCAAACCTAAACATGATAAAAGTACGTTTTTTTTTTCTTGAATAACTATGGTAAATTGTTAGATTCATTATTCTTCTAACAATACACACAATGATCACAACATAAACCGAAAGATAGAAAATTTCAACCATATGTTACAAATATGTATATATATGTGTATGTTATATATGAATACATAACCCTACAATATAGACCTTGTTTATATTGATGAAACCAACATAATATAACATATAACAAAGGATTCTAACAAAGAAAAAGCATCAAACATCTCATCATCAACGATGAGCTGCCGCGGTGGGCACTGGTGGCGTCTTAGAAGGGCATTGGTAGCACTTGGCAAATAGTCCGAATGTGTCAACTTGTTTGATGAAATTAGTCATGCTAGCCCAACCACCAAAGCCGAAACCAACTACCAAAACCCAAACGACTATGAATGTGTTGATGACGTACATGACGGTCCAGCTACGGGCAACGATGACAGGAGGTTTTTCAGACGCGTTGTGTCGGGCGGAGGAAGATCGATAAGTGAGCATATGAGCTAGGGAAGGGATGATATAAACAGTGAAGCTAACAAGAAGGGCACCAACAGCTGAGTTGATAGGGCCAAAGAAAGGGAAAATAATGGCTAAAAACCAAATGGGAATAACAACCGGAAGCCTCACTATTGCCCTTAAAAACAAGCTCTTAGTCTCGTGCATTCCTATTACTTTCTCCCACACAAAGTAGAGTGGTGTACAAGCAAAACCAAACGTTATGAACTGCCCATGCAAAAACATGATAAATTTAGGTTTAGATGAGATTTATGAGAAGGAAAAACAAAGATTATTAAGGTCGTTTCTTATAATTGTATATGAATTTTGAGATATACTTTCTTAATTTTATCTAAATCATTGAGTTATGATAATACAAAGTACTCTAATTGGTTGTCCTTAAATTTCTGAAAATATTCATTTTCTTTATTCTTTATTTGAATTTTACAATTCGTCCCAGTTGTATTTTTTCTCTTAAAATAAAAGTTGAAGATTGATGTAACAATTAATGTGTGAAAATTAAAAAAGTGAACGTGATATTTTGAGGTTGAAATATTATTTTGGTTTATTTGTTTTGAACTTGTATTAGTATTTTCACGCTAAATTTTGATACAAATTATCTGTATTTATTTGTTTATTATTATTATTATTATTTAATCAATTTTGTTATACATATCTTCAAATTATAAATTTAAATTTAAGATTTATTAAAAGAAAAAAAACCAAAATTGAATAAACTTTGACGATAACCAAGATAACAATCTAACGGATTATCTACTGTTAAAAACGATTATTAGTGTTGTTACCAAAGAAAGAAATTGACATCAAGTTACCAAATGATATCATTAAAATATAATTATTTACCTAACTTTTTTACACATTAATTATCATGTCAGTTTACATGATAATTTACGTTATGAATGTCGTGCAATTGATTACAGAATACCTTCCAATTTTACATATTATAACCGTCACATTAAATTGCATCTTATTTTAAAGGAAAAAAATTCTCCAAATAAAGGTATTTTCTTGGAACAAATGTCCAAGTTCAAAGATTAGAAAATAATAATAAAATAAACAAATTCAAGGGTAATTAAGAATGTAATTAAAACCTGCCCTAAATTATAGAGATTGTACTTAAACTTCTCTAAAACTAAATTTCTTTAAGTAGATGAAATGAAAATTTTTAAGAATTGAATCATTTCATTTTTTTTGGTAATATTTTGTCTATATTTGAATTTAATGAAATAATTAGATTAAAAATAGAACATAAATGAAAGAATAAAAATTGAAGTTGATTACGGAAATAAAATAATATTACCTGGTGAATAAGCATGAGAATGACGCCGGCGTCGCGCCACCGGGAGCGGGGGAGGAGAGAGAAGGCGTTGGAATGGGTGAGAAGTTGGTCGCCAAAAGCCCAATACACTGCGGCCGCCGACGGGAGGGTCAGTGTAAATACATATAGAGTTGCCACAAGATATATGTACTTAAACTTTTGAGGCTTCCACATTGCATGCATAATTTCCCTACAAACACAATTATAAAATCAAATTACTCAACTGAAATTAAAAGATGACAGTGACGATGACCACTAATGAGACTTACACGGTGACGGCATGACCACCGAATGTGTAAAGAATATTCGTGGCACCGGTGAAATATAGAACCAACTCGGTTGGGGCTGAATGCTTCACACCCTCGACCTAGAAGAAAGTCATTCAAACTTAGGTCTACAAATATGAATAAAATAATTATCCATCAATCTTAGATTAGAGATTTAGTTGATGAACTTTCAAGATTGTATTTATAAGATTCATGAATTTTAAGAAATATTTAATAACAACTTTCGTCAACTTTAAAAATATATATGATATATTCATATATAAACTTTTAATTTTAGGGTATACTATAGATCTTTTTCTTTCAAGAGACCATAAACTTTTAATTTTGTAATGTGTATAAGTTTTTTTTTTTGTTAAAAAAACAACTACAAAATGTCAAATACATATTAGCTATAGTCCTAAAAATGAATTTGAAAGGACTTATTACACAGAAACACACAAAGTTAAACTAAAAAAAAAAACCTAAATAAGACATTTGTTTCTTTAGCGGGATGTGATTTTATCTTAATACCCAAATAAATGTTTGAACTCGAAATTAAATTAACATGTTCTAATAAATCATTAGATTCAAGTTCTAACTTCTTGTGTGGTTTATAGGGGTCACATTGTAGTAGTCGTTTCAAATGGAAATTCGAGTTATTAAAATTACCTGACCGTGAGCGAGAGCAGCAACAGTCAAATACCAGGCAGTGTAAGTGGTCATTCCCAGGCCTAGAAATGACCAAATTCTGTAGTTGTGAAAAGAGGGTATGAAGACAGTAGTGGCACAACAAGCCCCAAATATGTAAGTCCATGTCCTCTTGTCTAATTTGTCATTTATGTAATATATATTACTGCAAACACAAACACATAATACAATTTATTTAACACATAGAAGTACAGGTTATTGATCACACATGTGAAAGAACCTTGTTAAGTTTAGTTAGAGTTTGCTAGATTACAACATTCTTCTTTTCAAAACTGTGTCCAGTTCAAAGATAACAAAACAAAGTTTTTTTTTTTTTTATTTATTATAAAAGTGAGTGTTGTTTAGCAGTAATTGACATGTAATTCTTCTCTTAAAATTATATACTCAAGTCTTCTATCCACTTGTTTTGTGAAAAACAAAACGAACAAGTCTTTTTTCTTGTATAAACATTTTATTTTTTTTCACAATTTCTTACCTTATAGTTTTCATCTTACCTAAGGATGTTGTTTTTGGATCACAACTTGAAGTTGGTGGAGTAAGTCATTATAACACACTCCACGTTTTAGGCTTCAACTATAATAGTACGTGTTTCTAACTATTTACAACTTAAAGTTAACTACACTATTACTGTTCCAAATCCTTTTTTTTGTTAGTGTTCACGGTTTCTACTCATCATTTCTTTCCTTTCCTAATATATTGTTTACTGTTTCTTACTCGTACAAAAATAACATGCATATCAAAGAGAATAAAATAGTATACATTTCAAACCCAAACTATTTAATTTACAAACTATTATAACTCACACACTATAATAATACCAACTATAATAACAACTCGACCATTTTAAATACTACGGTGAAAACTACTCTTTTTTTTTAGCTTTCAAAATTTAGTTTATATTTTCAAAATCTTCCTAGAACGCAGACAATAAAAATGAAGAAATCAAAACACAAAACATAAACAAAATTAAAAATGAAGAAATCAAAACAATAACAACTCGACCATTTTAAATACTACGGTGAAAACTACTCTTTTTTTTTAGCTTTCAAAATTTAGTTTATATTTTCAAAATCTTCCTAGAACGCGGACAATAAAAATGAAGAAATCAAAACACAAAACATAAACAAAATTAAAAATGAAGAAATCAAAACAATAACAACTCGACCATTTTAAATACTACGGTGAAAACTACTCTTTTTTTTTAGCTTTCAAAATTTAGTTTATATTTTCAAAATCTTCCTAGAACGCAGACGATAAAAATGAAGAAATCAAAACACAAAACATAAACAAAATTAAAAATGAAGAAATCAAAACACAAAACATGAACAAAATTATTATTTATCTTTCTTTACTCTTATAATGCAGAAACAAATATCTACCAAAATAAAACATAATATAAAATTTCTTCCACACAACGTTTAGAGGGAGATCACCAAACATAGTTCTATTTGTTTCTTCTTCACTATTTCGTTTCCCGTTTTTCAAAGCAGAGCAAACAAAAAATCTACAGTAGTAGACCATTTGAAACGAAAACACTATCAGATTGAAACATTCATCAATACAACAATGTGCAGAATAGACCCATAAAAGAAGACAGATTATTTGAAACATTTCAAAGTTCAATAAAGTATATAAAATAAAATAAACATAGTTTCTAGGACCGAATTAAGATGAAGATGAAGAAGAACGAACCTTGCACAAGCAATAAGTTGAATGACAGTGCCAAAGAGAAGAAAAGTACAATTAAAAGCCAATCCAACTGCTTTCCAGTAAGGCCCAAGAAGACCATCAAGCACTTCAAACCACTGTCGAAAAACAGAGTACCACAAAACCAATCAAAATATTTTCTTTCTTTTCTTTTTTTTTTTTTTTAAAGAAAACGAAAAACAAAGATTTACAAACTACTCTGTTTTTTCAAACCTGGATCACATGGTTTTTGAAGCTAACATTCTCCTTCTCCTTCCTCCCTCTATATTCAATATACAAAACACTAATCAAATACGCCGTCCAACTCCCAACAATTCCGTAGAAAATCTGAAAAATAATCCCTGAAACCATCCCCAATTGAGAGAAAGAGTATGGCAGAGTCAATAGAACTTGAGCTACCTGCCAAGAAACAAAAACACAAACACAACTTTCCAATTTTTCAAATCCTTTTACTCAAAATTTTGAGCGGATGGATTATTACAATTACCTGATTCGAAGCACAACTGAACCAAGCATCATAAACAGAGCCACCATGCCAGAGAAAGCTCTTGAATCCACCCATTGATTCATCTTTCTCTCCTCTCTGTTCTTCTTCTCTGTAATCTTCTTGTTGGATCGTTTGATTGAAGCTGGAAACCATGGCTTCCTCTGTACTCCGCTTTGCAGGCGTCATTATTCCCTCGAATTAAATAAAACCCGGAAACTGAAAAACAGAGATTCAAAATGAGATGGGTGTGTTTAAAACTTGTGATTCAGGACAATTGAGTTTGTTTGGCTCGTAATTCGAAAAGGAAATAGCAAGAGAGAGTTCTTGAGAAAAGAGGAGGTCAGTTACGATTTACAGCTTTGCTTGAGAAGGTAGGTTTTAGAGGAGAGTTGGGAATTATAAAATAAAAAACTTGTGTTTTTTTTTTTTTCAGTAAAAGAAACCATGAAAAACCGGAGCTTTGGCAGTGCTTTAAAGCTTAAACTGTCGTTAAGCTACTTTCATGTTTCTCTCTCTCTCTCTCTAAAAATGAAATGAAAACACAATTTTGGGAGTTTCAAGAAAGTGCAAAAATGAATGAAACAGAACAACAAAAAAGAACTCTAAAAAGGAAAATAGAGGTTGAAGAAGAGGAATCTCAGTTATTTGAATTTGTTGGATTGCAATAAGCAGAGGAAAACAGAGGAGAGGGATTCGAGGTTCGATGAGAGAATGGTTTGTACTTGAAAAGTGATGGTTAAAATACAATTCGTAGATTATAATAGTTTTGTTAGGATGTAAACTATTTTACTTTCAATAACCAATAATATCGAAAACCATTAACAAATATGTAAAAATAGTAAAAAAAAATTATAATTAACGTCCTATAGCCTTTTGATAGTCATATATTCTCACTAATTTTGATCATATTCGCAATATGTTATGAGCGGTTTTTTTAAATATTTTTATCATTTATATAATTTCTTAAATAATAGAAAAATAGATAAATAGAAATATACTTTTAAACAGGGTTTTTCAAAACTATTTACACCAAAACAACCAAAAACTTATTATCATCATAAATTGATCAATTATCCTATTTTTTTTACAATTTCTATTGTGTTTATTAATTTTAGAAATTATATTTTTATTAAATTTTTAAATTTATTTTCTACAACTAATTTATTATTAATTACACAAAGTTATTTTATTGTTTTTTGAAAACACGTTTTTGGCCAATTTTCTTTGATGATAACTATTATTATTATTATTTAACTAATTTTTATTAAAACGATTCTTAAATTAATATTAAAAAAATAAAACAAAATTCAAACTACTATACAACGAAATCAAAGATTTGATTTCTCTTCTCCAAGCTTAGTTTTAATCCAATATGTTTGCAAAATTTATACACACTTCGACATAAATTTTAATTTATGTTTGCCTCTTTTTTAATACCGTAATCACTATACTTAAAGAAAGAAAAAAAGAACTTAAATGTAGTCCGTACTAGTTTATTGCAGATTTTTTAAAAACAAATTGTTATTCATTACTATTTATTATAAATTTTGAAAACATGATATTCACTACTGTATTTAGTATATCATATTATATAACAAATTTCAACAAAAATTAAATTGAATGAATTAAATTTAAGATTTATTTAAAAACAATATATATTTTTTATACATCTCACTTTCACTACATGAAAATTAACGAATTAAAATTTTCAGAAAAGAATTTATGGTGTGATGAACAAAAATAATTATTGTTTTGAAAATACTTTTCAGTTGTATCAAAACCATTTGAATTAAAATTGAATAAATTCCAAACCACAGAACCAAAAATCATATTTTATGATGATTTTATTTTATTTTGGTTTTGTAGGCCATAGAGTTCTTTATGCAGGCCCCATTAATTCAAAAGTTTGTGGGTTGGTATTCGCAGTATATAAAATTAAGAAAGCAATTCTCTTTTCTTACTTGAGTTTGATCAAAATCAATAACTTAAGGATTAGAATAATAGGAAAAATTAATATGTTTTTCCCACTTTGCGGTGTGGATTTGGCATCTAAAGCAGGACTTTGAGATTTTTTTAAGAAAAAAGGTTTGTAATATAGATTTGATTGGTGTGTAATTGTAACATTTTTACGAGTCGTGTAGAGAACTTAAATAGGTTGTCATCGTAGTATGTTAGTTTCTTTCACTAAACTCAAGTTTGAAAACGTGTTTCTTATCTTCAACGGAATAACTATAAAGATACTTTTTCTTAACAATTCTTTTTTTTTGTTGACGTGGAGTATTCTGAATTCATTCTAAATTCAAATTCCGTCCTAAATTGTTGATTTGGTAAGGAAGTTGTGAGAATTGTTTTGGGATGGGATGAGATAATTGTGGTAGGTTGTATTGCTTTCCATTGTTGTGTATGTGTATGTGATATTGTATTGTTGTTCTTTTTTGGTTGAGTTTGGGTGCTCTTTTTGCCTCCTGGGTTTATGGTTGGAGTTAACTTAGGGATTTAGCATTCTTATGGTGGAGAGAGTATTTCTCCAATTAACTTTATATTTGGTTGGTTGGTTCATGAATAATTTCCTATTTAATCTGAAATTAAAATTGATTATATCTAATGATGCAACATCAGTACAAACATAAACAAATAATAATAAACAAAATTTTCCTCTCCCCTCACAAACCAATTAAGAGTACTACTTCAATCATTTTTCCAATTCTTTTAATAAGTTTGTGTATTTGGTTGAAACGTAAGTATAGATTAGTGATAATTAATGTATATTCTTTTTAAATTTAAAGTAATAAATTAAAATCCTAAAAATGTGGGTATAGTTTAGTGGTAATTGATGTATAGTACTTTTTTACTTCATGATGGGAACACCAAAGATTCTCCTTCATCTTTGGTGTTGTTCTTGGTGGTGGCAAGGTCTCAGGAAG
Organism: Cucumis sativus; assembly: GCF_000004075.3. Lineage (NCBI taxonomy): Eukaryota > Viridiplantae > Streptophyta > Magnoliopsida > Cucurbitales > Cucurbitaceae > Cucumis > Cucumis sativus. Next base: position 5,634,920 of record NC_026659.2, on the reverse strand, counting down.
TTTTAATCCACAACATTATTACCGAAGATAACAATGGCCATGGTAGTTTCTCAAGCTACAATGATGAGAAGTTATTTGAGTTTCAGCTAGGGTAACTTTTGAAATTCTTGTACGACCAATGTTGTGGATCGAGGAAAAATTGAACTCGAGGGGTTACAAGAAATTTAAAAGAAAATTAAAGTAAATCAATATCCTTTGCAACCCATTCGATAATGAGACTCTCATTGTTGTGAATGGGTTGCTCAGTACATTCGTGAAAGGTTGCTATGTATATTGGTTTATATTTTTAATGAAAGACTCTCCCTTAATGAAAAAGAACGAAAACAACACAATCGTAGAAAGTAGAAGGCAAGAGAAAGCTCCATCTTGTAAATGAAAATTACTCTAGCTCGTCTAATATAAATTTCTTTCATTTCTTTTATTATTTTTTTAAAGAAAATAACAACGAAGTTGCATATTATAGAAAAAATGGATTTGATTGTGTAAGTGAAAAATCTTTCTAACAACGATTTCGAATACAAAAACCTATAAGTTGATATGTTTTTCACGTTTTAATGTTTAAATTGATGAAATGAAAAATATATATATTATGGGTAATGGATCGAATGGCAATAGAGCAATAAGGTGGGGACTTTGGATTTAGTTTTACAAAATCATGAAGATGATGTTTGACTCATGGAGTTAGAAAATGGGAGTATGAAAGTATAGGAGTACGAAACTCCACTTTTTGTTTAAACCAAAAAGATCGTAGGTCCCACTCAATTTTATATCTTATCAACTTCTTATGTGATCAAAGGTTTTAAGAGTCCACAACTCCCTATATTTTATAATTATTTACTTTTTATTATTTAACTCCTAACTCCAAACACCTTTTAAGAAAGTTTGTTAGGTATGTGACAATTCTAGCATATCAGTGAAGTAGGATGGATAGTTATTGGAAGTTTGGATAAAAGAGAAGAAGGTTATTGCGTATGGGGATTTTGAGAGCTTCCATAGTTGTGAAATTGGATACTTTGATTGTTGTGCATTTGTTGAAAGCAAAGGAGGTGAAGTTGATTGTTGTTAGGCCCGTTGTGTAGATAAGAATGTTGAAGTTAGTTAAGACGTGGACGTCTTACAATTTTGGCAAATTAGCCGATCACAAAATCACGTGTAAAATCATTTAGTCCCTTGGACACTTTCAGTTGGGATCTATTTTGATGTGTAGTAGGAGAATATTTTATTGGTGAAAAATATGATATATAAGAACTGAAAACATTACACAAATAGATGTATAGTACATGGTGTTTAAATCCAAAAATAACCCAAATAATTTAACAAAAGATTGATAAATTTAAATAACTTAACTTAAAAAACATTAGTCCTTTTCCAATAAGACACAGAAAATTGTGATATATGAGAAAAAAAAAATTATTACACATCAACACAATTCAACTATGTCATGACTTACCTTCAGTTATTTTATACTGAATTGTTTTCTAACCCTTTCTTGACCATAAACTCACATCATTCATAAACCTAACTATTTAACTCTCTCTAACAAAAAGCCCAATGATTTAGCCGTAAGTTTAATAATTAGTTTAGTTAATTAAATTTATATGGATCAAGATTCAAACTAATTAACCACCAGCCTTTAAACTTTATGGAATATGTTAGTTAATTAAATCATGCTTTAAGTTAAAATGATTAATTTTAAAATAAAACAAAACAGAGTTGTCACCGATTTGTTTGTAGTGTGATTGAACACCGAATTAATATAATTAATTTTTAAATAAAATCGATAAAAAAAATTATCTACCAAAAATTAGAGTTGAGTTCAAGTATCATTTGTGTATGAAAAAGATGTTAGCTCCCACGACACCCGTTTAGAAAAAGGATGGTCAAACTTTATGTCTTGAATTGAAATTGCTATTTAAATAAAATTCATTTGAAAAAGTAAGATTTAAAAAAAATGTCATATTTGAAGCAATGATCTCACAAAATAAGTGAAATACATTTCGTCAATCAGACTATATTGAGAAAAAATTCTTCAATCTTTAAAAGAACGAGATTATTATCATTTCTCAAAATCTATTATACGATAGTCTTTGATAAATTTTTCTTTTTTTTATCAAATTTCGAACTCTAAAGATATTGATATCTCACCTCGATAATCTAGAAATAACGAATTCTCAAATATTTTTAAATTGGTAGTCGAAAATTTTAAGAGAAAAGTGCCCAAAAAAATTTAAAAAAAATCAAATTATTACTCACACTATTTATAAATAACTTAAATTCTATTTTAAAAAGTTAAATTAAATATATGATGGATTATGTAAATAATCATAAATCCAAGTTTTAATGCAATGATGATGATTTGAACTCGGGATCTCTTGTCCACAAGTACGTACATGTGTCAATAGAGCTAAACTCATGTTAGCCAACTTTAACAAATTTTAAAAACCCTAAATTACAAACTTAATTCAACTCACAATAACTAATTTAAAAAAGTAATATTGTATTATTGATGAATATAAAATAATAATTGGAAAAAATATAGCAAAGATTTAAAAATATTATTGATGAATATCGTGTTTTTTGAGCCCATTAACGATGGTTTAAATTTCGTGCTTGGTGGGAAATAGTTGCCCATCAAGATATCATTTTTCTTGATGGACCTTATCCATGATCTTTTATGGTCTTTGTCTATCAAGCAACCCTACACATATCAAGAAAATTCTAAACCACCAAGAAAATTCTAAACTTTCAAGAAATTAAATTTAAAACAAATATATTAATTTTTTTCGATGATAGTCATTGCAAATAAAGAAAATTCATCTCTTCAATTGGCCTCGTCCATCAAGAAAACCTAACTAACTTGATAGCCATTGTCAGTCAACTAATATATTATCCTTGATGCTTATTGTCTATCGAGAAATAGTTTTCTTAACAAAAATATAAGAGAACTTCGTTCATCAAGGAAATCAAGAATCCACATTTTTTTACGTTTTTTCGTATTTTTTCAACAAAATAAGAAAACTTTTCTTGATATACATGACCGTCAAAATAAGTAACACATCAAGAAAAATATTTTTCTTGATGGTCCTTTGTTATGACCATAAAAAAATCAAAATTTGCGTGCATCAGAAAGACCAAATTTGTAGTAGTGTAATTACGTGTTGTGTGGTAAATGTGACCTAAATTCAATTCTTAAAACAAGTTTTTATGCAGTTTCGAAGTAGTTTCGATCAAGTTTTTTTTTTTATTGTTTTATCTTGGGACAACGTGGCAATACCAAACTATTTGCACTCCAAGCAGAATCACAAAACGTCGTAAGGAAAACATGATCCGCGACTCATCCTTCATCTAATTGTTTTCTGTTTTACAGTTACACTACTATAAAAATAGGCTCTCTTGACGTTTTTAAACTATCAAGAATCATTATTATTGACGGTTTTAAAACCGTCCTTGAAGCCAGTGTCAAGAAAGCTAAAGTTCTTGACGGTTGATAAAACTGTCAAGAATATTGAACGTTGACGTTTTATAAACGTCAAGTATACAAATGTTCATGACAGTTAAAAACCGTCAAGAGTATGAATATTTATGACATCTTAAAACCGTCAAGAGTATAAGTGCTCATGACATTTAATAACCGTCAAGAAATTGATTGTTTATGACATTGAAAAACTGTCAATGATGCACTCATTTATGACATTTTAAAACCGTCAAGTATGTTATGAATTTTTTTTAAAAAAAAATTGTAATTCAATTATATTTTTGTTCCTGTAATTCAATGATTCTATTTTAACACAAAACTAGTACACATATAAATAAGAACTTTCATATATAAAATTTTTTACAAAGAAACTAAGTACACGAAATCTATCGAATTTTCTCAAAGGGATAAATACAAGTAAAATAGAAACTAAACCTTGGTAATATACTTTTACAAAGAAATTAAATACAATGTATTTTTGTAGATAACTAAATTACATCAAGTCTTGTCATGAATCAAACATCAATCACTTGCTTGGTAGCTTCATCACTATAGTAAATCAATCGGATATTAGTGCAAAACTTTGGTAATCTGAAATGTATAGATGTTCCACTTCTACACCATCAGTGTCCTCCATTTTATCTTCTTCAACGTCAGAATTGACATCTCCTTCAAGTCCATTTTCAATAAACTACATATCGTACCAATATAACCATGTGGTCAAAATCATTCTAAATCTCCACAAAAAAAAAAAATTGATAGATTTATCATAATGATACACTAGAAAAAAGATGTTTAAAGGTAATTCACATCATAAAGTTAACCTTGTTTCTTTGCTTCTCAGCCTAGTTCAAAGTGTTTGTATGAGTTTGATATTAAACCAAGGCAGCAAATATAACTGTTCTAAATACAAGAACTTTCAATACAATACATAGTACTTTTAAAAAGAACTAAAGGCAATGTAATTAGGCAACCACCATCCAGACGTACACGCGTTAAGGTGTCCACCATGTAGCCGACCAAGTTCGAGGCGTTTTTTCATCTCTTTATATATATATATAATAAGCTAATTAAGAGACTTCTCTTTCACTATAAGGCCTCTTACAATGGTATTAAGATTATCGGTCTTCACCATATTCTCCAATACAAGTTCCAATAGAAATCAATTTGACTTTTCCTCCAGATTACGGTAACCAATGACTTTTCACTTTTCACTTGTCTTCATCACATGACTTTGCCTTAAAGATTTTGCATAGAGATCACTCTCGTTCCTATAGATAGCACCAAACTACTCATGCCAAATTTTAACTAAGGAAAACATACATGACTCTCTCACGTAATACTAATAGTTAAATTATTTGTTATTTGGAGAAGAAAGAACCTGCAACACAAAGAAAAAAGGTTATGATACCTAAATCAGTAAGAGAATTGTATAATAGAAAAAAAGTAAGAAGTCGATATTTTCAAGAGTGTATTTATAGAGGATTTGACATAAGATTTATCTTTGTTCAAGTAGGATTAGGATATGATTTTTCTAATCCTTGATTAAATAAATTATCTCTCAAGTAGAATGGCCCGAGGTGTGCCAAATGGAGAGAAGGCCGACCTCGGTCTCATCTTCGTCTATTATTTTTCTTTTTATCTTAATATGGAACAAATTGCATGCAGATCTTCTTTGCTTGAGGTGATCAACCAACCCAACAATCTTGCTGGGCAGGCTAGGGTTGATAAACAAAGTAATTGAAAACAAACTCCTTAGTGTAATAAATTTAGCTCATTTTAATTCATATAATAAAAATTAAACAAATATGTCTCGGCTTTTGTCAAACATGTTTTCATGTGTGCAAGTTATGTATCTAAATTATTTTCTTATTTGTCGACATGTAGTGCAGATTTAGTGGTTTGTTTTCCTACTTTGCTTAAAATATATTCTCATACCTTGAAGATCTTCTCAACGTTGAATCAGATACATGGTGGTCTAAAATATTTTTTAGGGTTAGGCCATTGTTGAAAGAGTTGGTAGATATTAATGAAGGATTTTAGAGTTTGTTCGAAGTAAAATAAAGCATACCTAAATACATCTTCTATAATCATGTACCTTATTGTTTGTTATCCAGCTTGTATACCTCGCTATATATTGAATGTATTGTATAGGAGGATTCAATACAAAATTTGGGAGAAACTTTATTCTAGAGGTTTGAGTTGCTTAAACTTAGGGAGAACCTAATATGAAACTAAAAAATATGTTGTACGTGAGTAATTGAAAAGGGATCTATCACATAAGCATTTTGTTTTGATTGTTAAACTTCTTATAGTACAGTAAAGGTTCTTTCCACGTGGAACAATCTCCATAGTAGATAATATTGTACCAAATTGGTTTTACCAATCTTTGTATGTTTCTATGTCTAATATATATTATTGTTTGATATTAAGTTTCTTTCCAATTTTGCATGGAGAAACGATGTACTTGACTTATGTATTCTGTGTTAGATCTACTTTCATTTTCAAAACTTTTCGGTGGATCTTTAGTTTTGGTTTTGCTTAGCTATTTCTGCACGGTTTTATATCTCAACAGTATAAACAAATAATATATTCCAATTGGATATTGATACCAGGAAGAGAATAAAAAGTGTTTAATACATATCTTCCTTTAAAAGCCCTCGTCACAATCAAGTCAAGGGGGGATTATAGATTAAAATGGAAATCATCTTCTTACTTAGATTACTCATTTCTACTAAATACCCATTTGGAAGTGGGCACCTATAATTTTAGACAATGACTTCAATTAAGAATCTTCTTAAAGAAAATTAGGCACAATTATGCATGATGCCCAAATCTTCAAACATATATATTTTATAAAGTATGAATAGCAAGATATTATTTGTTTATTTTACTTTGATAATCATTTTAGTATAATAAGTGGTTATTATAGAACTCTAGAGTATAAGGAAAGTGTAAGATATTTGCATTTGTCATTAAGAATCTAAACAACTAGATTGAAAACTCTTAAATAACTTTAATTTTTTTCAATTATTGATATTTTAAGAAAGGTAGAGATGGTATGACATCTTTTTTACGTTCTATCGATTATGTTTGGATGAGTTTTCCTTAAAAAAAAAAAAAAATACCTTGTAGCCTGATAAGATCACAAAAATTGAAATTAGGAGAGAAAGGAATTGTTGGATGGGACTTTGGTGATCTAATTTAATTCTTTCTAGTTGGGTGAATTTATATTGCTATATGGAATGAGTAGTGTCATCAACATAATGCTATTATTATATTCTTTCACTCATATAATATATATATACATAGATACACACATATATATGATCATGGATTTAGTGGATGGAGGGACCCCAACATTAATGAAACGAAGCTTATAGTTATGATATTTGTTTAGAACTTTTCCCTAATATGCTCCCTGCCTCTCTTTTCTTCTTCCACCCCCCCCCCCCTCTTTTTTTTTTTTTTAATAATTTGGGATCTTGATTAATAATAATTCATCCAAATCTGCATGGCTTGGGTGACCCATTTTGTTGATTTTACCCATCATTATATCATCAATCCCAATTATGTCATTATTTTGACTTTTAATCAAAACCATACTCTCTTACTCTTAACTAATGCCACTTCAAGTTTAATTCAATTTTAAACTTATTTAATGGAAGATAGTATAAGATATATATATATGATGTTATTAATACATATTGGATTAAGGTGTGTGTTCGTCAACCATTGTTGGTTCTGGTTATTTATTTTTGAAGAAGTTTACAAGTTTCCAATTATGTTTAATACATTTTTTATTAGATAATACTCTTATGGTTTATTGAACGACAAGGAAATGCATGTTAAATGGATTCTACCTCAACATTCATGTTTCATTGAGTTACATGCAACTCTCTCACAACACGTCAACTATTTTTGGTCCTTGCCTTAGGTCTGATTAAATCTTAATTCTACACTTTTAAATGTTTAGAATGGATCTTTATATTTTTAATAAATCTTTAAAGAAAAAAACTTAGGTACATTCTAAGTATCCACGTATTTCGTGTGCTCTCATATTTTCTTCACAGAAAAATAAATTTATCAAATATTTTTTTAGAATTTTATTTTTATGTGGTAAAAAATGTGCCTAATTATTGATCAATCTTAAAAGTTAAATCTAGATTCTCAAAGTTGATGTATAAAGCCTCAGGCTCATTTCTGAAATTTAGATATTATTCGACACCTAATCATCCCATAAATTTTCTCTATTTTCATGTCATCGACAAGCTCTCTCTCATTTATAAGTGATCTCTGTTCATTCATATACCCATTTTGAATTCAGACGTTTGAACATGATGTTAATTGAAACTAAATTAAATAATCATCCAAATATATATAGATGTATGTTTTTAAAAAAGAAATCAAAAAAAATCAACAAGAAACTAGAAGTTAGAACTAAATCTAATCTCTATTGAAAGTATATAAACTAAACATTTGAGAATATAAATATTAAAACTAAATAAACAATAAAATATAAGTGTCAAGTTTAAACTTCATCCATTATACGATAAAACTCTAACGTTTAGAAAATAAAAATTAGTATTTTCAAAATAGTTGATTTTCATAATAACGTTAAGTTAAAGTAACCATGCTGATGATCCAGTAAGAAATTGTGTTTGTCTCTTTCAATCTTCACGTAAAACTTGATTATAGATTTCTTATGAAAAGAGGGAAAAAAAAACTAATTAACGAAGTAGAGAGACGAACTAATCTCTAAAATTTTATATTTAAATAGACGCCTATATCAAGATGCTTAATTAATTATCTTTTACTTAATTGAAGCAATCAAATAATACTTCTAAAAGTTAAGAGTAGACAACGTACAATGGATCTCGAAAGTTTAACCTAAAATTTTATGTATAAAAAAATTGCAAAAGTAATAATACTTATCTCACTCTTTCTTTTTTTTTTTTTTTTTTTTTTTGTTCCTTTTGAAAAAATATACTTCTCTTCTTTAAGTGTTCACTTTAGGGAAAAATATACCTTCGGAATTAGAAATAAATAAAAGAATAAAACATAATAAGATTAGTGAGAATAATAATCATTTTGGGTATACACTTCAAAAAGAAGTTAAAAAATGATGATGATGTTGATAATTTCTTCCATGCTTTCAATAAATTATCGTAAAATTCCACCTTTTATTATCTCATATATTATATTAACACTATTTTATTCTCTCCCTTTATTAATTAATATTTCTTTTAACAAGAGTAAGACCAATGGAATTTAAACTCTAATTGAAATCTTACATCAACCCAGCTGTATTAATATTAATTCAACTATCACCATCATTAGTGTTTAATTTCTTTATTAAAAAAAATCTTTTTCGCTTTCTTTATACTTTTAATAATTAGTTAGTGTTTTAGTGGGTTAAGATTAAAGAACAGATTAAAAAATTTGATTAAAGTGATTGCCATAATAAAACTAATAAAACCTACAAAATTCACGTAACCCTTACAAATCTAGAGAAATATTCTATAATATCCTGAAATTGTGCATGCTATATAATGTAAATAATGATCAATTAATAATAATGATATAAAATGTAAATATATGTTTTTTTTATTAAAAAAATGGTAATTATATGTGGCGAAAAGACTAAATAAATAAACCAAAGTAAGCATATAGTTTAGCAAAAATTATGCATGTAATATTTTTTTAGGTCAAAGCAATTTTCTATAGTTTAAATTCATGTTTGCTTACTCTCTAATTTTCTTAACAAAGTTGCTCCACATTTTTTAAGGATACATTTAGATTATTAATCAAAATCTACAAAAATAAATAAATAAATAAACAAGATTTTTAAAGTGTGGATGTTTTTTTCCTTCATGTTTCCAAAACTTGTTTAATGATGGTCTTGTTTAGGAGTTTGATTTAAAACATTAAAAGTAAAATTTATATCAAAGTCAACGGTATGGAAAAACGATTAAGAAATTTGTGATTCAAATCTACCTATAATAAAAGTTAAAATAGTTATGAAAATAAGGTGAAAGTTATGGATTCTTACCCATCATGTGGCTATAAAAAAACACTAATATTATTAGTGAGATTGTGATCGAGGAAAATTTTCATACTTTCATTTTTTTATATTTTAAATATTAGCTTAGTTAGTATTATGTTAGTATGAGCCATGAGTATAAAATAAATGGGGTAGTGTTCCTCAATCTGAATATTATAAACTATACAAGACTTGTTATTGCATATGTTGTTAGAAGATTGAGTATATATACACACGTAATCCTAATTAAGGTTATTTTTATTGTTCTTCGTCATTTATTAAGATATCTTAAGGTTACAATAGATTTTGGTTTGCATTTTAATAATTGCCTACCATACTAGAGAGGTAGTGTATGCAAACTAGGTAACTTAGCATGACGAAGTAAGACTTACTAGTGAATATGTGTTCTTAATGAAAAATGTACCATTGTATGGGAACATTAGTATGAATGTCATAGAAGTCTAATGGGAGAGTATATCTTCATTGAAATTCATATCTTGTCATAGGTATTGACAAATAGTGTGTTATGGCAAAAAGAAAGCATATTCGCCCGAAACATGGAGCTACAAAATGATTGTTGAATGAAAGAATTATCTTCTTGAAGTATGTGATCAGGTATGAGAGTAATTTTTTAGATCATCTCTCTAATGACCTAACAAAGTAATTCTAAGAATTTCAACAAGTATGTGACTCAAACATTTGATGGTCCATAGCCCTTTATTTGGGTGGTCTATTACGATAGACTTGATGATCCATAGCTCTGTTCTAGGCGATCTATTGCGATAGACTTGATGGTCCATAGCCCTTTTTTAGGTGGTCCATTGCAGTAGACTTGATGGTCCATAGCCACATGTGGGTAATCCTTAAATGAATTTTATGGAGGAAACTAAAACCTTTAAAAATTCCATAGCCCTTGTTCGGGTGATCCTGGTATGAACTTGATGCATAACATGGAAGACAATTACTCCCAAAACTCAAGTACTAGGGTGAGTAAATTTGTCTTAAGGAGACAACATGAAATCGTTGGGCTCAGATTTATAATACATTTATGATTGTTTGTTTGTTGTGATGATCATATTGATAACACAAAGAAGATCAAGAAGAACTCACCCTTGTAGATTTTGATCTTCTTCACGTAATTTTCTTCTCCTTTTTGCTCACAAACAATCTTGTACTTCACAACAAACGCGAACACCACAACAAAGAGCTCCCTCGTTATGCTCTAAGAATCCAAGAAGTTTGATGTGTGGGCCCCAAAAACATGAAGTAGAGAGATTTTCTTTCTAGAGGAAAGAGAGAAGGAAAAATGGAGACTAATTTGTTGTCTTTGTGGATCCTTAACCCTGAAGGATCTTTAGTTTTTGGAAATGTAAATAACCAAAATCTTAAATACCCAAAACTATAGATATAGAAAATTATAGATGTATGACATTTTTAGATTATGATGTTTGTTTTGTAAGAATATTTTTTTTTTTGTATATATTTAAGAATATTTTGATTACAATTTTTAGATATCTACAAAAAAAATATTCTTTAAAAAACAAGCATAGTAATCTATATCATTGTTGTGAGGGTACAAATTGTTTAGAGAAGACTAGAGGAAGTTGACGATGATTCAAGGTTATTCTTCTTGCTTGTATAATCTTCTCTTTACTCTTGTTTATCTTTGTAGAAAGTTGGACATGTTTAATATAGTGACTAAAGTAGACGTAGACTCCGATTTTGGAGTTGAACCACTATAAATATTTGTTGTTGATTTTCTCTCCTTCTCTTCTCATCATTTTCTATCAAAGAGTTTTTTCTTTATTAATAATATCGAAAGATTTTTTAAAACAAGAATCATCATTAAAAGGTCTTGAAATGTGAGAAGAAAGTCCAACACTATCAAACAAAGATGACCAAGTCGATCATGAGGGTCGAAGTCTAATTGAAGAAGGACAAAGGCAAATGTGAAGACATCTTTGACAATGGTTGAGATGTTTTTATCACACCCCGTCCCACAAGCACCTCAACACATTGTGTTACAGGTATGATTTGAGCATTCCTAACGTGTTTAAACGCTAGAAAGTTTAGCCTAAGTCCTTAAGCTTTGCTTAATCGCTTGATGACTTATCTTACAACTTATATTTTTAACTCAAGGTGATAAAACATAACTTGAAATACCTTTGACTTACTATGCAAAAGAGAACCATAACGTAACAGAAGATAACATAACTTGAACTATTATTAGCTTAAACCATGCATTTTTCATACATCTTTACAAAAAGGTTCTAGGTACAAACAGTAACGAATTGCACTAAATGTCTTGCAAGCCTCCTCGCCTAGCTTCCTTTTCCTTCTTTTCTCACATTTGGCCTTAACGCCTAATCACCTAGAAGAAAGAACTTTAAAATGTAAGTTAATAAACTTATTGAGGTTTTAAGAAAATCTTTATGGAAACACTTTTCACAGCATAAACTTTTAGTTCAAAACGGCTCATCGCCTCATTACATAACACATCAATTTGTATAACTCTCATTAGTCTTATTATCCTTTCGCCGAGAAATCTGAATTCATTCCCTACACTAAGACTCATCATCTTGTGTTTAGACTTTGTCAATAACGTCTAGGAATATCCTGGCTTCTTCCTTGTTGCTCAGGCTGAAGCGTAGTACATATCTTTTATGCATTGTCCGGTCTCATTTCACCATGCAGTTCTTTTCTAACATGGGCTACCTTTAATCTTTATATGCACATAACAATTAGCTCATTGATAGGAAACAATCTAATGGTTTGAACATAATTTTGCATTTATTTTAAAACACATAAAACATACTTTAATCATAGTATAAGCTTGAATCCGAATTCTTTTTGAAAACGTTCTTATTATTTCAAACCAGTAAGATCTTAAAAGGAAACTTTTAACATTTAAAACACTTATAAAGAAAATTACTCACTACAACTTTGGTTTCTTACAACGCAAAACACCAATCTTCACTTCTTCTTCTTCTTCTCCCTTAGAAGCAACTCAACACTTAGTCTCCTTACAAATTTTCAAACTAAAGACTTCTTAGTATTTTGTCCACTTCCTCTATTTATACTATTTCCAAAATGAATTAGTCATCCTTAATCTCTTAACAATTCGCCAGCTCTTGCTCTTAGTGGTAGACGTGTAAGCTTAATGTTTAACTTAACAATCCTTTACATGTAGTCCATTAAGTATTCCTAGAAAAATTTCTAGAAGTTTCCTTACTCTTCATCGCCTAGTCTTTAGCTTGTGAGCTAGAAAACTCAACCTGCGTTCTTGGATTTCCTTGCATTTTCTTCATCTTGTGATGAACTGCAAACACATGTTACTTATCTCCTTGTTCTTTTCAAAATGTCTTCAAATATTTAATCAAATTTTAACTTCCTAGTTTAGGTATGGGTTTGACAGTTTTGCTTCTAGTCGAGGACTTGAGCATGTTAAAATATGTTTAGATAGATTTAAGGTGGTGAAGTCTGACCTCATAACAATAATAAGGATTGATCTATGTTTAGTATTATTTTATATTCATGATAGGTCAAAGTGGTGGTTTGTAGTTCATCAAGCTAGGTGTTCTCTTTGATTTATATAATAATGATAATAATAATAAAAAATAATAGAGAAAAGGTCATTTTAAGTGTTTTTTTTTTCTTTCGATCATTGCAAATTTTTGTAATTAAAATTACAGTAGATTATCAATATAATAGCTAGACAAACATGGTAGCCTGAAAGGGTTTTGCGACTTTTTCGAAGGATGGGTAAGACTTAAAACGACAGCTTTACCATTAATCGGATCAATTTTCACTATATTATTGTTAATATTTTATTCATTTTTTTTATATTTGAATATAACACTTAATTAAATAAGGGTTACTTGAATAAATGGGAAAAAAAAAACGTCTAAAACAACAGCCTATATCGCACATGAATAAAATAATTGCATAAAAATAGTAAAAGACTAAAATGTCCGCGTCCAACCACCATTTTGGACATTTTTTAATCGAAATTGTAAATTTAAAAACTATCATTGAGAGCATCTATCACTGATAAATGATTATTTTACACACTTCTTCTCGATTTTTTCACGTTAAAATCTATAACTGATATCTACAATTAGTAAATATCACTGCTAGTTGTTATCAGTAGTTATCGTTGATAACTTGTCATCATTACAAATATATTATCTCATTTTTCTTAAATTGAAAGCTATTATTGATAGCAATTGATAGCTATTATACGTTGCTATCACTGATAGTTATCACTAATAGCTTTTAATTTGAGAAATATGTTATCAGTTAATATAATTAATAACAGCTACCAGCGATAGCTTTTATCAACGATAGCCACTAAAGGATAGAGTAACTTTCAATTTGAAAAACAGGGTATCATTTGCTATAGTTAGATTCTACATGTTATAATTGTTATCAGTGATAGCTTTCAATTTAAAAAATGTGATATCAGTTACTATCACTAATATCTTCTATCAGAGGTATTGCTATCAATTGATATTACTATTAGCTATATTATAAGTAATTTTTCTATATTGTTATCAATGTAAAATGATATCACTAACATTATCTATCAATAATTGCATTAGAAGGATATCACTAATAGCAACTATTAAGGAATACCATTAGAAGGATATTTTTTTATAAGTGATATCTCTTTGGTAAACATATTGATTTTGGATTGAATAAGGTTTAATTAGGTTATCAATTGATAGTTTGATAGCTACTATATCAATAATATTATGATATTGATATCACTTATAATATCAATTAGTGGTAGCAACAAATTTGTGATGCTACTTTAAAAAGAAATCACCTGATAGCATCTATGCATCTATAAGTAATATACTTTAATAGGCTATTATATTTACCTAATAGGCTACTATATATCAATGATATCAATGTGATGCTACTTTAAAGTGATATTACTCTAAAGTGATATTGTGGCTGTTTATTTTAGAATAAATAGACAAAGAAAAGAGATCAGATTAGCATGTTGTCGATAATAGGTTTGAATCACCAATAACATACCATCTCATGATAGCTACTTTCACTGATAGTATAAATGAAGTTGATACAGTTGCAACTTTTGTTAAAATAAATTGATTTTAGGTTATGCTATCAACATTTACATCATTTGGAAATTCAAAGTTCAAGTTATCGGTATTAAATTCATGAAAAACATATTGACATATTAGGTATGATGTCATTGATAGAAGTCATCACTAACAATATGATATCAATAATATAAGTCATCATTGATAGTATAGAAGGAAGTTGAAGGGTAAAATTGACATTTAAAAAAAAGTTGCATATGTCTGATAAAAAAATTCATTTTTGCAAATATTGTTTTCTTGTGCTATATATTATATTTATTTTCTAATTTGTGCTATATTGTGCAATTTTTCGTATCATCAAAATTCATTAAGAGCAATATGTTTTGAAATAATTTTTAGAATGTTAATTTTTTTTAATTATTTTAGAGTCACTCTCAAATAAAAAAGATGGTAAGTTGAAGGTACGTAATACTATTATAAAAATTATCAAGATATATATCCTTAAATTGTAGAGATTTTATATCAATTGTTAAATAAGTGTACCCATGATCTTATAAGTGTATCTATTAACCCCTCCTTTAAAATTAGTTCAAAAAATATTATTGTTTAATTAAAATTTTAAATTATTATAAGTAAATCAATTTAGACTCTTTTATCTTTTATTAAGATAGGAACATAACTGAGGGTGATGTTTCTTTAGGTTCACTTATCTCTGGCCCAAATACCTATTTGAAAGAAGTAGTTCGTCTATTTTATATGGTATGTTATCTGGTTTTTTCAACGTCAGATTTAGTAAGAAAATGTTTAAAAGAAATTAATGATTAGACTTAAAATTTGGAGTAGACAATAACGTGGAATGTAGTGCTAAAAATCAAATATATCATAGAAAAATTAGTTTTGCTTCTGAATGTCAAATGCAAATTTATTTTTGCAACCAAATGTTAAATGACTTTTTGAGAAAGAAAAATAAATTCAGTCATGCATATCCATTATAGATAGAGATCAGCACCTTCAATTCTTTCAGTACACCAGATTTGAGTTTGTGTTCTACACTGTGCCACCATCATTATTAGCACTTTGATATAATCAAACCTAGTGATATATTGTGCTTTATTACTTATACCCACGTCATGCACACTAAGGAGTGAGAATGCCAATGTCGAAAGAGGTAATAAAATTATTAAATTTGTTTTCGTCCATCAAATTATGCGTTTGTCTTTAATTGATAATTTAAGAATATCTAGATGTGTGTTTGAGATGTATTCAGACTCGTGGGGCTTGCCCAGATCTAACTAGAATCCACGTGTCCCATAATGGAAAGATGTGACCTCATATCGTGAGTTGGTCTAGCCAAATTCCTCAGTTTCACCTGAATGAGAATGGTTGAGTCAAACTCACTAACCAAAACCCAACAATTTTGACAATCATACCTCTACCAGCACGTCCTAAATGGATGTCTGACGACCAGTGGATTTAGTATAGACTCGAGCAGTGGCGGATATAGAATTTTATATAGAGGACAACAGACACTATATAATAAACACACTATAAAATGTTTTAAAAAATCTCAACATTTCACTAACGTTCCAATAACATTCACAACATTTGTAGTAATAAGGAAAAGAATGAGAATTTTCATACGATTTTTTGTAATGTAAATGTGAATTTAACAATTGCATAAAAAAAAAGAAAAAATAATAATACATTTTTCATAGAATATTGGTTAGAGAGTGAAAATTTAGATCATCAATTTTATTGCATTTTTTCTAAATATTTGTTAGATAATAAACCACTGCTAAGAAAATAAGTTAGGGTTTTATCTTAGTTAGGTTTTGTTCTTCTTTTTAAAAAAATTGCTTTTATGACCGTTTTTTAATCTGTCAATAAAATTGACATTCGAAGTTTTTGGAGAAAGAAAATTATTGAAATATTGCAAAATTATCTTATAGCCTTCAATTCTGAAATTAATTAAAATAAATATATATGTAAGGTAAATAGTTAATGAAGGCACAACCACTACACCAGAACTAAAAGTTAATTAAATTAAAGTATTATTTAATATATACGGTAATCTAACATTTCAAGATTAATATTAAAATACAAAAACCAATAATGTGAGAATGGCACGCACCCTCCAACCTCTTAATAAATCCTCTCCTACGAGGTCTGAGTCCCTCAACTTTATCGTATTTAGATAATATATATAAAGAAAAACTATTTAAATTTTTATCTTTGTAGGAAGCTTAGGACCCATTTGGTAACCTTCATATTTTCTGTTTCTTGTTTTTGTTTTCATTTTTTAAGAAACAGGGGTATTTGATAACGTTTCCTATTTCTTATTCTAAAAAAAAGTAGAAACGTTTCTCATTTTATAAGAAATTATTGGGAGAAAAAAAGTAATTTCTCTCATTCTCCTTTGTCAATTATTTATATTGGTTTTTTTTTCTAAACTGTTTCTATTGGTTTTTTTTTCTTTTTTTCAATTATTTCTATTGGTTTCCTTTTCTTTTTTCTCAATTTTTTTATTGGTTTCTTTTTCCTTCTTTTTAATTATTTTTCTATTTCATTTTTCTTTTCCATTTTCGTCTTGTGATTTTCTTTTTCTTCCTCTTATTTCCATCTTCTTCCCTAAATAACCACTCTGCACGTGGTTTCCTTTTTATTCCTCTTATCTTCATCGTCTTTCCCAAATAACCATCATCTTCCTCTTCCTCTCATCGTCTTCATTGTCTTCCTATTTCTCTCATCATATTCGTTGTCTTCATCTTTGCCTTTCATCGTCTTCCTCTACACAACGTCTTCCTCTTTGCTGGATCTAGGTTTTCCTCTTTCTTTTTGCGTGAATTGTATTTTCGCTGTGGATTTTCGATAAATTTGTGGTTTTTTGTTAGATCTGTGTGTTTTAGCCATGAGCTTTTGTCTTCCTCTTTGCTATGGGTTTTGGTCCTCCTCTTCGTCATGGGTGTTCGTCTTTCTCTCGTCGGCTTTGTTCTTCAGATCTCAATCTTCATCTCGTTCTCCATAAGATTACAAGAAAACCTTCCTATCTATGTTTGATAATTTTATTTTTTTATGTTTAATGGAGAACATATATTTTGTTTATGTTTAATTGAATTAAATATGAATAAAATTTAAAAAAATTTAAAAAAAAAAATTTAAAAATTTAAAAAATCAAGAAATTAAACAAGAAACAGTTATCAAACACATTTTCTGTTTTTGTTCTTTTTTTTCAAAAAACAAGAAACTGAAACAGTTATCAAACACATTCTTATTTCTTGTTCTAAAAAAAGAATGAACAGGAAATCGAAAAGAACAAAAAACAGGGAATGAGAACATTACGACCCTTAGTGGTTACTTTGTTTGTCAACCTCTCCTTCCAACCCAAAATCAAAATCTTACATATTAATTTAATTTTACAAATTTTTATTTTTTTCCAAATTACAACACTCCCATTACCTCCGAGAAATAATAATTTACATTCTTCCCCATCTAATTTTTTGCTTCTTCTTCAACATCTTCTCATATTTTATTTATATGCATTCGTCTTAATATTTAAAATCATTCTTATATTTTGTTTTAGTTTTAAAGATTTCTTCTTCAACTTCTCTTCTTGGCTTCTTATTCAATTTTATCTCTTAATTTATGAGGTAAGTTTTGTAATTTATTTTCTTCATTTTTCAAGTTTTTTATTTTATTTTTATGCATTTGGTTTTCATATATCAAATCATTCTTATTTTTTTGTATTAGTTCATTTGTTTTATACCTATTTTATTAATTCTTGAAACAATGTATGGATTTTAAGTAAACTTGTTGGGTTGTTTAAGTTTTTATACGTTAATATCTTCTTGATTTAGAACCACTCACTTATAAATTATTTTGGTTGAACAATAAAGTCATTTGTCAAAAAAAAAAATTGAATCCACCATTGTGTCTGACCATAGACTTCATAAATAGTCTCATTCCACCACTTCAATGGATAGCAATATGTCATATTTTCAATCAAACTACATGTTCATGTACTCTACTGGACATCACACTTATGAGAGTGCCTTTTGAACTGCTACACAATGCTTCAAAACGACCAAGTATGTGGTCTCGTTGATCAAGTATAGAGAAGTACACTATATATAAGCTTTGATCACTAACCCTACAATCACCATCATTATGGTATTCTATAATATTCTCTTTAATAAAATTATTTTCTCTACTTCATGGATATATCTAGCACATTGTCAGTGAACCACATAAATCCATGTGTTGATTCTTCTTTATTTTACGCTTTTTGTACTTTTTATTTGTCGATTTCATAACCATGGTGATGTAAACTCTTTTGCAGGTCTTAATAAAGATTTGTGGTGTCACTATTGGTGTGTTGTGAAATACACTATGATTTCTTAAAATTAAGCAATAATCGACAAAAATGTACCTTTTTCATTCCCACTGATACCTTTGTAAATATGCAATCATATTCCACTTAATTCGAGCTCGTTTCGTGATTTTACGTTTTTAATTGGCTAATTTAGGTTTTGAGCAATTTGAAGGTAAAATGTAGTGTTGTCAATTCGGTGCTTATTAGCTTTTGTCTTGTAGTCTTGTGGCGCCCCATGATACTATGTGCAACACTATAGAACATAATGGTTAGATTATGTGTAAATCTATGGCCCCAAGGTGTTGCCTTAGAGCATCGCAACACTCCGAACTTGATGCGGGCGCAAAGACTCATCAGTGCCACATCATTGTCCCTAGCACTGCGACGTCGTGACACTTTTAAAAAAACCAAATTTTCGCCAACCATGTCAAATTATCTTGGATTCATACTACCTTACCATTGTTTTCTCTTTATTTTCTAAGCTCTTTCAGTTTGCTTTTGCTTCCAAATACTTTCTCATCATCTGGCATGTGGATGAGAGCCTAAGGTACTCTTTTCTAGCCTAGGTCGTTAGGATTATTTTCTTATTTCTTTGTTTGTGAGCTTTTAAACTATATTTGATGTATTTAATGACTTGATTTTGTTTTAATCTTCAGTAAAACATATTTTCGGACACTTATGGATATATGTTTATTGTTTGAATTAATATACAATATCGTGACACTAGATTATGTATTTTTCTTAAAACAAATGGTGGAGTTAGCTTACAATTTTTAAGTAGATGAGTATTGATGTAACCAACCTTGGATCAAATTAGAATAATTAGCAAGGTGATTGAACCACTAATTGTTCGTCCAACTTGCCCTAGATCTTAATACGATTAGTACAATTAATTGGATTTTGCATGTGTCATCGGTTTGATTAGCTAGTTAGTTGCTTAGGACAATTTGGTTAGCGTTTCTAATCAAATTGGTTGATATTTAACATTGGATCTAGTGATCCCGTGATCGAACAAATTGAAACAGAAAGTTCTGTTTAGACCCATGCTAAGATGTTTTATTCATTGAATTTAATTACAATTCATTTTCGTTTAATGCATTTTAGCTTTCTTGCAATCAAAATCAACCTCAAACCCCATCGATTACTTCTATTGAAAATTATTTTGTTTCAAAAATTAGTGTGCTTCTTGAATTCGGCTCGGACTTACCACTAAGACTAGTATTTGGTGTACCGTAGTTTCAAAAATTAATTTGGCACGAATTTGAGAGATGAAATCCGTTTGCCACTCACCCTAAACTACAGGGTTAAGCCTTTCTAATCACAGCCAATTGATTGCATATTCCAATTGTTTGGAACAGTACCACATGCTAGATCATGCTAAGTCTTGGTGTATGACCTTCCACAAACATTTTTCACCCAAGATATGTGAATAAAGAAAAACATTGGAAAGCAACTTTTTAAAAAATATATATTTTTAAGACAAGAAAGCTGGATGACAATTGAGCTATGATACCAAAAGAAAAGAAAATTTTAAAAACAGATAAGTTTATTTGATGGATGATTAAATTAAAAGATGAATTTGATGGATATTTACTCCCTTAAATTTGATATCATTATCGATTACCAACATTATGTTAGCTATATTCACGGATAGAGGGAGAAGAATACTAGTTAATAAGAAATATTTTTCAAGATATAAACGACTTCATTAGATTTAAAGAGTTTATATAGTACATTTTTCTAAACTTTAATGTTATATTCATAGATAACCACAAATAATTATACATGTTGAATTTGAAATCTGAGTAAGTTTGAAAGACGTATAGAGTTTAGGGGTATACCAAACACTTCACATAAGAGTATTTTCACTCCCTTAAATTACACTATTAATCAACTCAGTCATTCTTCCTTTTGAATTGCAAATATGAGTAAATGAGTGAAGAATTTGGGTTAGAACAGAGTTGAAACAAAAGGATATAGTGGGAATAATCATGAATGAATGAGTTAGTGTGACAAAATTTAATCCATTAATATTATATTATTGTTGTTATTAGTAGCAGTCTTTTCACTATTGGTCATCTTCCACTTCTCTTTTGTAGTTCCATTATGGTTTTCAAGACTTGAAATTTTTAATCCATGTCGGCCATTTCATATGTCTTTCATTCTTCATCCAAATTTAATTTACTCATCTCCCCAAAATATCCCACTTTGGGAGCATTCTCTTTGCTTCAAATTTGGTTTTAACTAAATCTTTATATATTATGAGTTATGAGTTTGATGTTTTTAAACTCGAGAACAGTTTTGTTTTTTTAATTAGCTTTAGAAGTTGTGTGTTTAGTATTTATACTCCAAACAAAATTATAACATAACTTTGTTTAATTTTATGTTTACATTATCACACTTCAAGAGCATTTGAAGCCACACCACATCATATAAAAATAGTACAATCCCATGCTAATGACTTGTACGTGTTAGTGATTTGAAAAGAGTGTTTATTAAAAAAAAACAAATTTATGTTACAATATTTTTTTAAGTATGTATTTAGTAGTAAATTTAGAGATATAAGATTTCAAAAGTTGTTCATAATGCATTTTAAATAATAAATAGTTGTGTAGTCATCACAACTAAACATGTGCTTGAAACTATTATTGCTCAATTTATGTTATAACTTTTGTATAACTATTATGTTACTGTATTATGTGATTTATAAAATATCATATTATACATATTCTACTCTAAAATAGTATATTTAAATATGTATGTTTTGAAATTTTAATTTCTAAATGTGGATATAGTGAAAACAAGGAAAATATTCTTGTAAAAATGTAATGATTTAAATTACAAAAATTTAAAATAGATTTTAGAAACAAAAAAATATATGTGTTAAATAGACATTGATTCAATGAATGTAGAGACAAAACAAAACCAAGCATTTAAAGATCACATTTTTATTTTTCTCCTTTCAAGAAAATTCATGGTGCTATTATCAAAGAGTTCGAAGTGAAACGAAGTGCTATCATCAAAAAGATTCGAAGTGAAACGAAGTGCTATCATTGTACAAGTTACAACATTATAATGCAAAGTTTAGATAAAATCTATCAACAAAGTAGCCAAAAATCATTCAGATCCTTGCAGCAAATTCAAAAGATGAGAGATTTCTGCTCAAACTTGTACTATAGAGATATGTTATATCCATTCAATATGGCAGCATTACAAACACAATGAAGACTTTCGCATAACTTTATATCCAAATCATGCTTTCTAATCTTCCTTTTTCTACCATATCCTGCTTAAAATTGTGATCTTTGTAGCTCGAAAACATTTTAGTTCATGCTCCATCTATTATCTAAATGTATCAGGAAAAGATAGGTGGTCTAAGATCAATTGAACACTTTTGACTTCCAAAGAATTTCATTTCCTTGCATTGTTCAGCACGTAAGCAGAGATTGCATTGCTTGAGAATATGCATGCCTCAGAATTATGTTTCTCAAGATATCAAACACGATTCTAACATAGTAGAGCAAGGAGAATTCAGATTTAATGAATTTGAGATTCTCACAATACAGTATATATGCTTCTTTCTGTAAAAATATAAGCAATTTGTTGCATTCGTGTACATGATAAAACTTAATGGAACCCCAAAATGAAAAGTAAGATCCATGAATCTACAGAGGGGGAGGGGGCAAGTTACAGCAATATCAGATAAGTGTAAACAACCGATGGACATTGAGAAAGCCATATAATATCGTCAGCAAAAAATTTAAAAGTAATGTTTGGGAGCTGGAAGTTTATGCCAAGAAAATAAAGACCATCAAGAAAATAATTAAAATGGCAAATATTTTTATGAGAAGCCATCTATTTGATGATATCTGGCTAAGATGCCTTAAAAGAGCACTCCGAGCGCCATCTACATTTGCCAATGATTCGTCCATATTGTCATCAATCCTGATGATGAACCAATAACCAAACTTAATTCAGAGGATGGAAGTTTGAGTTGGGTTTTGCAAGCACAATTGAAGAAGAACGAGAAGTAGTTGATGATGTGGATAAGGTAAAGGGTGTTGATTACAAAGATTGAAACCCAAGCAACCAGAGAAATGTTCATTTTTTGTTTTCTTAACAAGAAACAGCTTAGCAAGGACATATTACCTGATAGCAAGTTCTCCTTGATGAGCTACCATTGTGGCAAGATGTGAAAAAATTCCACTGAGTTCTGATATGGTGGATTCCACATTATGGAGAGCAACTGCACGACTTTGTGAATAATTTTCCTGCCTAGGAACCACCTGCTGTAACATCGACATCTCCATTTGCTGTGATGGGGTGTTCATGTTCTCCACAGCTAACCTTCGTCTGACTTAACAAGGCACAATACAAATAGTTACGGACAAGCTTACTCTATCGTACCATTTTAATTATAAAAATTAATTAATAAACCAGATCCAGTCTTCAAAAAGCAACTAACCAGCAGGATTAACAAAGTTCAAAAGGTTAAAAATGACGTTCATGAAAAATGGTATCGACAACATGCAACAAAAACTATTTGAAGAACATGTCTATGACTGGTATGTAGATTAGGATAGCAAGCATATCTAGTCACAATAACATGATGGAATCCCTCGCCTCCATTATATTGGTAAGAAGCCAATTATGAAACTTTCTTAAAAGTCATTAGGAAGAATCATGTATATATAAAAAGAATACCAACTTAATGGATATATGACTATGAAATACCATTTCCAACCATGTATGAGTCTGCCATGTACGTGCAAAGCCAAACAGATAAAAGATCTGACTCTGCTTAAACCATGGGCATTATAAGCACTATTTCTATCCTTCAGAAGCACAACTTTTCATCTCTTCAAGAACAAGAAGCACACAGGGCATTACTATTAGCATGAAACAAACCTCAATTGACCCCCAACTTGAGCTCCATTTGATGACAACCTAATAAGAAGAAAAGTCGAAAGCAACTAAGTTATCAGGAAAAAAAAAAAGTGTCCTCTCTTTAGGATTAGAATCAATATTTGCATGCCACTTAAATAAATACTCACAGTGATGATTGGGCACTTCCAGATGTATTGCTTGACCAAGGTGGAGGTTGTGTTACAGCTTTGGCTTGATTTTGAAAAGGACTTTCCCTAGATGCATTTGCAGAAAATATTTGCCTCCGGCTCTCATTGGCCTTGATATTCTGTTATTAAAAATAGTATTTAGAACATAGACAAATAAGTTTAAATATTTAGGAAGCCAAAGTTGAGTAAGTGTGTGATATGTTATATCGATATGTTATACAGATATGTTTCAGACAGACCTCTGTTCTTGTGGTTAGCACATCTTGTAGCTGTTTTGTAGCACCCATAAGTCTGCTCTTCAGATCATCACAGACAGCTGTTGAATGAACCACTCTATCCTCTGAAGAATTCCCCTCTGTTGTCTCCATGTTATGGATGGTTTGCAACTCTGTGATAGCTACGTTCAAGGATGTAATATCATTCTTAATCAAAGCAGTCATTTCCTGTATTTCCCTGATTGGGTCATCAAACATTGATGATCTTTTCGCCACTGCAAAGTTCAGAAGGATAAGAAAGGGCCCTCGTTAGTTGCAAGTACTTGTAGCAAGTAACCAATGATTATTTCAACCAGTACACTTCAACTAAATAATAGGAAGAAACAAAACTCAAAAAATATGTGAAAATCAGTGTAATGTGAAGTGTTATTCCCTTTTCTTTAATACATAAACTAGTTATTGCAGAAATAAATTGTGCGGAAGGTATTCCCATTAAAAAATCAAATTACAAAATATTTGCTGATTCAAAGCTTTCTCCTCCTGATTTGTAAATAAACTAATGGTTTAATACATTAGTACATGTAAATTCATTGCAAGGCATAGATAACTATCATTAATTAACTACGCGTATCTAAGCCTTTCATGTAACTAGCTTTCGTTTGCAGTATCTTGTTCAGAAAAAAAAAAATCAAATTGCAAAGAAATCGAGTTTAGATATTCATAATAGACAGCAGGATGCAGATTGCCAAACTTACAAAAAATATACCACCACTAATGGAGGTCATCAAGTATTGAAACAATTTCACAAAAACCCAATTGCTAAATTACACAAAAATCAAGCCAAAAAACCATCCATTGTTGAACCAATTAACACAGGCAGCAAAAGGGAGTAAAATAGAATCATAGCTTTGAGAAGGGTAACGAAAAATGCATACACTGAGCGAGCCTCACGATCTTCTGAGAGGTATCTTGGATTCCTAATCCGATGCGGG
Organism: Cucumis sativus; assembly: GCF_000004075.3. Lineage (NCBI taxonomy): Eukaryota > Viridiplantae > Streptophyta > Magnoliopsida > Cucurbitales > Cucurbitaceae > Cucumis > Cucumis sativus. Next base: position 5,609,682 of record NC_026659.2, on the reverse strand, counting down.
AGGCCTTTTTGCTGAATTCTGATCGTGCAAAGGCCGGGGATCCGGAGGGCGTAGACGCCGATGGTTCATTTTGAGCTTGATTCATGGCGGATGTGGCTCCGCCAATCTTCTTCAGCGTCTCCAATAGTGAACGAAATTCCGACGTCCGATCACGATAAGCGGAACCCATTTTCAGCTGGTGGTGGTGATGGTGAAAAAAATCAAGGCATTGGATTGAAATTGAAGATGGTTCGTTGGTTAGACGTAGCTGTCGCAAGTAACATATCAGACACCATGATCGGTGATGCTTTGGACCTCTGCTGGCCAACGACGACGATGAGGGAAGGTAATGGGCTTGGTCAGATCCGTCAACCTTTATATATTATTTGGGCTCTTGCCCATCCTTGAAAAGTGAAAGATTTAGAAAAAGAACTAAAATGACTGAACTTTACAAATATGACCGAGTAAATTTTATTTTCTTACTTAGTAATTCATATAATTTTTTAATTATCATCATCAAATATATAATATTCGAAATTATATTTAAATTATTTTCTTATTTATATTACTTTTAATTTATTATGAATTTGATAACTTATTTATTTAAATGTGTACGTTAATAAATTAGAAATAGGCTTTTTTTTATAATTAAAGTATAAAATAAAATATTTTCTAATATATAATTATATAGTAATTAATTATAACCATATAACAATAGAATTATATAGTAATTAATTATAATTGTATAACATTTTATCTCCTATCACGTTAACCATTTGAAAATTTTCATATGGCACTGACAACCATTTAATCTTTTTTATTTTTTTGGTATTTTCCTTCAGCAAAAAAGTTTATATTTTCCACACCCTTTACTTAATCCTTCAATGTCCTTCTTTTCTTTCATAGATTTCATTACCTTCAATATGGTAGTTCATCTTTTTCTACTTGATTTGAGAGTTATTTTATCATTTCCTTTTCATCCAACTTCTGGTTAGTTTTCTTTTTTAATTCATGACATTCTTCTTCAGTCCATTAATTAGTACGTGTAACTTTTTATTATATTATATTGATTACACATATATATAACTTCATATATACAATAACACATATATAATATTATATAGTAAGTTATCCAAATTTTTCGCTTTGGTAAATTTTCATTATTATACTTTAGACTATACAATTAAAAAAATAGTAAACTATAATATACAGTGACAATATATTACATACTTATTATCAGTTTTTATATATATATATTAAATTAACGATATACCCGTACGAGATCATAGTTTTCTTATGTGATTTATTATATATATACTACATCTTATTTACAATTATACTATTTTTTAATATATTCGTAAGATATAATAGTTTTCTTATGTGATTTATTATATATATATACATCTTATTTATAATTATACTATTTAATGACATATAGTTATAATATTTTGTGGCATGATGGCTAGTATTGCAGTCTATTTCGATAGTTTTTTCAACGAATCTAACAATTACATTGGTTTTAGTGTGTCTGAAGTAGTAGTTGATGAACATATATCATATAAAGAAGTGTCTAATGTTCTTAGATCCAAGTTAGGTAGTTTTATTGATATAAACAATTTTGATATATAACTTTGCTTAGGTCCTATAGAATGTCTTAAGAATGATTTGGCAATATAGAATGATAACGATGTGAAATGGGTTTACCATATAATAACATTGAACATTGAATAACATATTGATATTATTGTTCATTATGTTGGTCTTTTAGCTATTTCTTTGGGTTCATTGTTCTCAAGTTCATTTCATACTGAAATCCATTTAGATGGTGGTCGTTTTTTTGAAACAATAGATATGTCTAAGATAGATTCCAACTTACTCTTGATTTTTCTATTGATCTTTTGTTTATGGTTGCTATTGAGTTGTATCGTAATTGCATGATAGTTATAACATAAACAAACTGTATATATAAACTTGAACACAAGTACTTGTTATCTAACTCATTACTAAATTTTTGTAATTTGGTTACTCTTGATTTACTAATGATTGAAAGATTAAAAAAAGTTATGAACGTTTTCACTATGAGGAAGAATTTTCACTATGAGGAAGAAATGAACTCTTTATGTTACTAATGAACTTATCTTGATTTATAGGAAGTTTTGATAAACCATCAATTTTAAGTAATTGTTTTAGACTTGTTATAGTTGTGAATTTTATTTCTTTTTGTTGATGTTGGAAGTCAGTATGCAATAATGGTCCTACTCCTTTTAGACAGAGAGAAGTATGATATTTGTGAGGTAAGACATTTGCTATTAAACCTAAATGTATCATTGAATTCCATTTTTCATTGTTATTATCTTTGAAAAAGAAGTCTAACCTTCACTCTCTTTTTCTTTTTGTCTATATTATGATCTTGCAATCTTGGAAGCATTACGGTTTCTTTTGTAACATAAAATTCTTTTATTTTATTTAGACTGAAATTATGTCTTGCTTTGATTGAAGGATAGGGAGAAGTGATTATTGATAATTATAGGTATGTTCTCTCTCCCTTTCTTACAATAAGGATAGCAGCAACAAAAATAACTACATGTTCTTCTATATTGAAAGAAAATACCAAAAAATGGTGGTGAATTAAGATTTATTTTGTATGGTAGAATTTTATTTGTCACTTACCATGCTAGATCTTTCCAAGAGGAGTAAATTTGAAAATTTCGAAATACATAACTGCTTGAAACATAAACCGCGGTGTATGTTATACACATTGGAAAGGGATGTTAGTCCTCTGTAATGAAATTTTGCTTATGAAATTTTTTGGATTTATCAGGAAGTGGAAGTGAATCTTTTCTTGCAGACAAAAAAAAGATTTATTCAATGATAAACTGATTTTTGGATATCTCCCATTTGAAGTTACTTTAAACTTGCAAGACAGTGAGAGGTGTTTATGTACTTGCTTATAACTGCAATTTCAGTTTCGTGTCTTTACCTTTTTTCTGTTTATTAATCTAGATTGCTTTGGTGATCTCTTTTAGTTGCTTATTATAGTTTTACTGTGGAGACCAAAATTTGATGTCTTGAATAAATATAAAACGATTCTCATTTCTATTTTGTGATTAGTTAGTTGAGTTATTTCAATAGTTATCAATTAAGAAGTATGGTTGTCGTTCTTGAAAAATTAGTCCTTTAATTATATGAAACTATATTTTCTTTCTATGACTACCTTATGGCATTTTGAATAATTTATTGAATTGAGGATTAACAGAAAGTTCTCTTACTTCAAGGAAACTGTCGTTATTTGTTCAAGTAAGTAGTTTCTACCCCCTACCAAACTACTTATTCAACTATTGTGGTTTAAAGTATATTTTATATCATTCTAGTCTCGTTGAAAGTGTTTTAGTCTAATTAGTATGGTATATTAGTAGTATATCAATGTTTACTTGAATTTATATCATCCAAAATCTTCATAGTAGTTCTTTCCTTACTCTAAAAGATCTTGTTGTTCCTTTCCAACAATAGTGTTGAAAGTTGGCGGGGAGGGGGACTAAGGGCTTTATGAGAGTTATCAACTCAGCTTTGTTAAATTTTCATGTAAGTAGAGTATGATTTAATCATTGAACATTTTTTCGTACTTACGGCTTGAAGAATCCTCGAGATAGTGGTAATGCTTGTTGAATTTTTATGAAAATGCAACATTGGAAAGGTATTACTTATGAGTATTTATGTTCAATCTTATTTTGCTGTGATCAATTGAGATGCATAATATTTTCTTTGTTCTTTTGTCTTGTTCTCTGTTTTTACAAACAAAAACCTTGATGAAATTGTTTCTTGTGGTTTCGATTGAGCATGTGGTGATCATAGTGATATGAAGATTAAAGAGAACAAGAAGGATGGTACAAGGTTTTTACATGGTTCGACCAAAATAGAAGCCTACGTCCACGGGGAAGGATCTTTTCTATTATTGAAGATGAGTACACAAATCTCTCTTTTTCTTTATTGTATATGAAACCCTATTTTTTAAAGACTAGTTAGTTAGAGTACACCTTTTGTATATATAGGTGATTACAAGGGCATAAGTAGTTAAGAAAAATAAAATGGACCGATGCTTTGTTGGAATTCATTTTTCTTTACACATTTGTACACTCTAGGATACTCGAAAAACCAAAGGCTTCTCGAAATTGCACGAAAAATATGTGACTTGTTTTCTACTTCAAAAATCATTCACTTAGCCTAAGAATTTGCTCAAGCTTTATTCACGAAACTTGTTAGAAATTGAGTTAGCTTTAAAAAAAAAAAAATCTAACCTTACATTTGAATCCATCTTGTGTAGTTCAAACCAAAATAAGAGTCAGCGATAGTATGTGGTCTGTGAAAACTATTCCAAACCTTACCAAGAACTTAATAAAATACCCTTAAAGTCAACGAACAACACCCCAACTACCTTCTAAACTCGAAATTAAGCATCTAACATTAGGGGTTACTCAATATTATCATTAAATTTAAATGGGTACTCAACAACCCGCTACAAAAAGCTTAGAAACTTACCTACATGATGCCAAAACGCCTAGTTTCAAGCTTTCAAACTGCTAAACAATGGTTAAAATCTCCAAAGACTCTAAATCTAACAACAAAATGTAATGGGTATTGCAAAATCAAATTCAAAACTTAATTATGGGTAAAAACTCTTCAAAACATACAACTAACATAAGCAAATCTTTACCCAAACTCTATTTCGAAACTTAAAAGTGCTCACATTTACTAATCATCTAAATCTTGACAAAAAAACTTATCGAACCTCCTGGACAGCAGCTAAACAACACCACTACTCTTCAATCTAACATCAAAACGTGATAGAAACTAGTCATTTGAAACAAGGCTAATGGGTAGTATAAATCTTCAAGAAAAAACCCATAAAGCTCACCAAACAGTCCAAAACTGACCTCAACTTCTAGATTCGGCAAAGCTAGCAATGGCTAGCACGACACGAAGCAGCAACAAGGTGGTGCTTGATGCCTAGGCTGTGGTGGTTCGGTGTGTGGTTGAGCAAATCTGATGGCTGGAGTTCAAAAGCCGCTAACAGGGCTTGTGCGCGATGAACAACCGATAACAGTTGGGCTTGACGACTGATGCGAGACAAGTGGAGGTGGCTCGACGAACGACGGTAGAAAAAGGCATCGACACATCGATGTCAGTGCAAAGGAGAGGAGGTTTTAGCGTGAGAATCTTCGAGAGTGGGGGAGAAATTTTGTGAGTCCTCTTTATTACCTCATTTTAGTTTGACAATAAATTCAATTCATTTAGAAATCACATGTGTTTTGAGAATGGTAAACCATAAGGAAATTCACATAATCATGATTTCAGTAGAAATAAATTTAAGGATTCAAACACGTTTTAAAAATCTTTTTTACTTAGAAACATTTATAAGGGAAAAACCACTCACAATCACACAGTTGACTAGCTCCTTAGTCTAGCTTCCTTGGCCAAGAGTTCCCTTGCGTTTCTCATAATCTTTGTTGGAAATGAATTTGTTTTACGTCTTGAGATTTTTTATACTCATCCAGCTTTTTCTTAAACAAGCTCAGGATAAAAAGCAACTTCAAACTGGATTGAATTCTTCTATTTATAGATCTCTCTAGTGAATTTCCCCACGACGGAATGATTACCCTTGTCAACGCGAGGAGTGATCAAATCTCAAAACGCCATGTGTTTCTACTCAACCCTTATCCTAATCGCTAACCTACTAACATCAAGGCCACATCATTGTTTCTCAATGAAGTAGCTCAAATTGCCTAGCTATTCGTCGTGTAACCTTCTTCGTGTAGGGATTTTCCATCGCATAATTTTTTCGTGAGACACGTTTTACTATTAGAAGTTTATTCACACAGTATCCTTACTGCATGGTCTTCATCGTGTTGGTGGTACACAATCAGGGTCTTTCAAATGCAACAAAATGTAAATATTAGTATTACCTTAAATCAATTTCTTTGAGTTGACACAAAGAATGAGTAGATAAAACTTAAAAGTAGCAAAAACTTTGGTTAGCAAATTTAAATGCGTCTACATTTATATTAAAATTGGATCATTCATGGTTATTTTAAAAGGAACTTTTTTAATTATAATAATCATATGTATTTATTTATTACAAAATATTACAAAAAAATTATTTCTCATGTTACAAACAACTTAGTTATGGGATTTAGAAGACCAAACCTATTTTGTTTGAGTGCAAAATGGTTGCAAATTGTGTTAAATATTTTAAATAATTTCTAAAATATTATTCACCCGTATAATGATTGTTTACTTGACTATATGTGAGTGACTTTCTCCCTTCGTTATAATATTTATATTTGTTTATTGTTATACTAGGATGGACCAAATATTGAAATTATAAATTAAAATGATTATTTATTATAAACCAAATAAGAAATTAAAATAATTATTTATTTTAAAAAAATATAAGAAGATGTGCGAGATTTCCTTTCATTATTTTTTTTAAAAATGGTTAATGAAATGAGAATAAGCTAATATTGATATTAATATAAAAAGAATGAAAATAGGTGTGAGTGAGATTTTTATAAATTAAAAACAATAACTTAATTGATATTAATATGTAAAATAATATTGTAAATTTAAGATTTGAGAACGGGTAGATAGTAAAGAGTTAAAGGGTAAGAAGTAAGATAGGAAGAGAGAGAGGGTATTTCAGAAGGTATGTTCTTCTTCCATGTGGGAAGATCAATCGGGACTAAGATAGATAACTAATGAGAAGAAAGGGTGAAGATAGGAAGGATAAATGTTAGGTAAAAATTAATATCTACATGGGCTTTTAATTATAACCCAGAGTTGGTGGGCTATTGTCCAAATTCAAAAAGCCCATTAAATGCTAGGACCTCAAAAGATCGAACCCATCAAATCAACAATGAACATTAACCGTCAGATCTAGGTTAAATCGAACCCTCAACCCCAAATTACGTATATAAAGCAAACCAGCGGCCATTTTCATTTTCTACCAGCCTTTTAAGCTCCCCAGGAGTTGTCCAAAACCCTAAAAAACTCTTCTTAGCATTACACAGAGGTTAAAGAGACGGCATAGCTTCGCTGTCCGCCTTGGCAGAGCATCCAGCTTCGTCTTGGCCCTCAGTTTTGCTTTTTTTCTTTCTTCTGTAACCCCCTTTTTTTTGTTGTATCTTAGAATTTTACCCATTTCCAATGGCTATCAAACCCACCAAGGCTGAAAAGAAGGTCGCTTACGACTCCAAGCTCTGCCAGCTTCTCGATGAGTATAGCCAGGTCTTGGTTGTGGCCGCTGACAATGTTGGATCCAACCAGCTCCAGAACATTAGGAAGGGTCTCCGTGGTGACTCCATTGTGCTCATGGGGAAAAACACCATGATGAAGCGCTCTGTGAGGATCCACTCTGAGCAGACTGGCAACAAGGCTTATCTCAACCTTCTTCCCCTTCTTGTGGTAAGTGAAGTTTTGGGGTCTTATATTTTGTTTCGAATTTCATCTCTGTGTTATTATGCTTATTTTTAAAGTCCCTATCTGCTAATTTTCTTCACATATGGAGATTTTGACATTGTACGTGTGTTTGGCTGTTACAGGGCAACGTTGGTTTGATCTTCACCAAGGGTGATTTGAAGGAAGTCAGTGAAGAGGTGGCCAAATACAAGGTTTGTAGTTCACTTTATGCTGTTCTTTTTGTTGTTTACATTGGTCACTCTCTAAATTTTCCATATGGATGATACTTTAATTGCATAATATCACGAGGCCACTTTAAATATGAATTTTTTAGCATCATTATGTTAAGTGTTGAATTATTGCGACTATTGTCACGAATATTTCACACCTTCAAGCTTAAACGTTATTGCTGTTGAGTTCTGTTGAATGATTGATAACCATAATGTATATTGTTCGCATAGACGCTCACATTTTTTCACAATGTAGCACAATAGGTATGTTTACTGTGCAAAGTCTATGAGTTCAATTAGCTAGTCGCTTACTTAACGTTTGTTAAGCATAATAAATATACAACTATATGATACAGATTAATAAATTTGAGCATGAATTTAAAACTGTTCTTTTACCAACATGCGTCACATTGGCTGTGTGTATGTGTATCGTCTATGTATCCATGGATCTTGGACTTGAGGCCATTATTAGTTATCAGTATTGCTTTAACATCTATGTAGATATTGGATTTAGGCATTTATGAATTGTGAACACGTTCTAGTATTGAAGTTTACTGGCATGCTTTTGTTTTGTCGTGGGTCTTTAGGTTGTTCATGTGGCTTTAATTATGGTTATTGTTTTGGAAAAAGCATTCACGTCACATGTGTTTTGGGCTGGTTTTAGGAGACAATTCATTTTCTTTTGTTCCTATGTTTTCTAAACATTGCAGGTTGGAGCCCCTGCTCGTGTTGGTTTGGTTGCTCCAATTGATGTCATCGTCCCACCAGGCAACACTGGGCTTGATCCATCTCAGACCTCTTTCTTCCAGGTTTGTAAATTTGATTATAAAGTAGCAACCCTTTTCCATGAATGTGGTCTGAGTTTTTGAACTCTTCTCCTTGCAGGTTCTTAATATTCCAACCAAGATTAACAAGGGTACAGTCGAAATTATCACTCCTGTGGAGCTCATTAAGAAGGGTGATAAGGTTGGATCTTCCGAGGCTGCTCTCCTTGCCAAGCTAGGAATCAGGCCATTCTCGTATGGTCTTGTTGTCCTCTCTGTTTATGACAATGGATCAGTCTTTAGCCCTCAGGTGCTTGATCTGACCGAGGATGATCTCCTTGAGAAGTTTGCATTGGGTGTTTCCATGGTTACATCCCTTTCATTGGCCATTTCATACCCAACTCTGGCTGCTGCACCACACATGCTCATCAATGCATACAAAAACCTTCTTGCTGTTGCAGTTGCTACTGACTATTCCTTCCCCCAGGCTGAGAAGGTTAAAGAGTACCTTGCGGTATGTGCCCCTTTTGATTGAGTTCTCTTGGTTGGCTTATATTAATGCTTATATTATTGTTGTTACATGAATCTATTAAAAGTTTGCTTTGGCCATTGTGGCTGACAAAATTTCTATTGGCTTCCCTTGTATTTATACAGGATCCTAGCAAGTTTGCTGTTGCTGTGGCCGTGTCTTCTGCGGATTCTGGATCTGCCCCAGAAGCTGCTGCAGCTGTTGAGGAGAAGAAGGAAGAACCAGCTGAGGAGTCTGATGATGACATGGGTTTCAGCTTGTTTGATTAATCTGTATGTTAGAGATATAGTAGGACATTTTGTGTTTTGTATCTCTTAGACTCACAGTTTGGTTTTCTCAGAGTTATTTTATTCAGCTGAATGTTACAATGTTTTTGTTATGGATCGATTGCTTTATTTAATATTTGAAAGAATTTTGAGACTTTTGTTTACAATGTTCAAACAGTATTAGCCAATGCGACAAAACCATAGATAAATTTAATGCTTCGTTTTAAATTGTTGTTTGGCTAAGTAGTTATGTGAAAGATCTATTTTAATTTATTTTATTGTCAAAATTCTTATTGAAAGAAAATTCAAAACATATTTATATATAATTATTTGTGATGTAAAATGTAAAAAAAAAACTCTGAATTAGTCTCTTTTTGGATTTATTAATTCTCTCATTTCCACCATTCTTCCGGTTATGTTTACTTCTCGCCTAAACTGAGTAAACTGTTGATTAAAAAACTGATTTAGATTTTGTATTTTCTTTTTAAATCATTAACCATATAAATTTAGTAATTAAATATACAGAAGAATTTCTTAACAAACTTCAAAATTAAAATAAAATAAAACAAAAAATCATCAAAATCTCATAAAGCTTGAGGATTTTGCTATCATTCATGAATGAGGTAGAGATAAACAACTTGGCCTTTTGAAAATTTTCCAACTTCTACCATTGGTTCATACTCAAGGCAGGGCTAGCTATGTAGTGGAGTATGATCATAGGGAGAGAATTGATCTTTGGCAAAACAAATAATTGAAAACTGTCAGTAACTCCCAAAAAGTGAAGACATTGTTTTGGAGTTTTTTTTCTTTATATTTTAAACCATTTTAATTTCACATTGGTTATCAACAAATTAAATCATTTTGCCTAGTAGACTTTTCATTCCATCCATAATATTAGCATCTGGCATTGAATGCCAGATGGATTTGGCAGCTGATTTAAGAATTTTCAATTTGTTGATTGACGGGTAGTCAGTGTAATCAGTATTTTGTTAGTTTAAAGTTTATGTCAAACACTAACTCTAATTTTGACAAGATAAAAAGTGATTTTAACCATCTAAAATCTTCTACCGAACACACCTTTAATTGTTGATATTTAGATCAGTTTAGTTGGAGGTATTGATTCCTGATTTTCTCCTTCAGGCGGTGAATTAGCTCAGTTCTAGGGAATTTTTGGTCTTTGGCATAGCATACTGGGCCATTTGATACGATAGAACTAGAGGAATCAAAATCAATTTGTTGGTCAGTGGATGTAAAAGTCGAATGGATCTCAAAATTTTGTAGTGATGATATACGAAACGTCGGTGTGACAAACAGACAGCAATCGAGCACAAACTCCTCTTCTTCTCGGATAGATGAATGCCGTCTGGGGGGCATGATTGTGCCCGAAAGATGGAGTCTGGCCTCCTCGAGGAACTTTCAAGATGAATATTGATGCTGGAAAGATGAATACTGATGCAGTTGATTGATGAGTTAGATTTGGAAAATGTTTGGGTGGAATATGATGTCATCTTAGTTATTAGCAGGTTTCTTTCATTAAATTTTACTCACTTGCCTTGTTGAATTTATTATGCGGAAGTGATCAACTGACTTGGTAGGTTGAAAGTTTTGGTCCTTTCTCGTGTGTTTAGAGATTGTTACAAGACAACTCATAATGTGGCTACCTATGCTTAGCTCTTTTTCTTTTAGTTTATGGACTCATTCTTTCCCTCCTTGGTTAACCAGACGAAATGAGGTTGATATTAGGTATATTCTGTACCTTTGATTTTATGTGAATGAATCTCTTTGTTTCAAAAAGAAAAAAAGAAAAAGAAAAAATTGTTGATAGAGGATACGTATCCTTGCACAAATGGTTTTGTGACAATAATCTGTTATATATATTTTTCATTATTATTAATTACGGAAACCATTATCTTTTTATTTTCAAAGATAATAGTAGTCTATTTTCTAAAATTTGGATACATGTACATGTTATCTTTTTCTTCCAACGAAAACTATTGTCATTATTTTACGAGTTGAATAAGTTGAAGCCTCGAGAGGACAGATACTGATCAGATTTTATTAAAAGTAGAAGTGGGAATTTACAGATTCAGAAACTTGATAGGCAAAAATGACATCCAATTAAACACATTAGAAATGACAATTAAACCAATCTATCTTATCTAGTACTACTTAACCCAAGAAAACATAGTTCTTTCAGATGAAAAAAATCAGACAGCACTACAAAATTTTCAATTGAAAGTAAGAATAGGGAATGAAAAACAAAATTGGGATGAATGAATGAAAGAAAGATATATGGATGTGTATGTGTTACCAACTACCAAGACCAAAGGCGACGAGCATCAACAGCCTTGAGAGTTGAAGGTAACAAAGGCATAATTCCACCATATTCTTCAACAAATATATTCAAACATTGGCTTCTTCTTTCACTATGTCCTCCTAAGCTACTAATTCCACTTGACCCTACTTCATATATCTTACCTGCATCCACATTTCATCAATTTAATTAATCCCCAAAAAATTAACAAATTAAAACAACTTTATTACTAAAGAAATAATTATTCATGTGCACCACCTTGGACCCAAACCGGGGGAGAACCACTAAGATTAGCAACAACAAAAGACATAGCAATGTCTTCACAGTTCCTAAATTAGAAATTGTTTTTAATTAGGAAGTGATTTATATTTATATAAAATGGGATTGAAAAATATGAAAAGAAAAAGAAACCTGTTATTGGTAATATAATGTCTGATGGAAGAAGGCATATGGTTAGTGTAAAAATCCAAGTACTTAGAGTGGAAAAAAGCAGCTTTTGAAAGCACCATACTGTAAGTGCCACTCCACCAAACTGACCACCATCCTCCATATCTATATCTCCCTTTCTGCATTACTATTACTAATCACATCATCAATCATTCATTAACTCCAATTGTTTAATCTCACTGACTACTCAGTCAAACTATATGCTATACAATTCCATGGGATCTATGAGGAGACATTTGGGACTAGAAGTGAAAATAAAATAAATACTATTTCTTAGTTGGAACTTACAAATTGTTTAGACCAAAGAAGAAATTGAATTAGCCTTGACTCCTGGACCAAAACACACCCTTAAATATCTTTAAAATTCTATGATTTATTAACCGCAAAATTAAAAGTTCAAAATTCAAACTTTCGAATCACAACCATATACATTTTTGTTCAATAACCATTTTGTTTTTTCTTTTGGAAACTTTCTAAAAACTGAAATAACAAAAAAAAATAGCTACTCAATTTTTATTTTAGAAGCTAAGAGAGAACAAAAATCCAAAAATCCAAATATTTATGATATGATACATGAAATTATAATTTAAACCCTAAAAAAAACTTATACATACCTAATAGAAGAGGATGAAAAATTACAGAAAATAAAAGAATGGGAAAAGAGAAACATACCGAGCGATCAATCCAATGCATACGAGGAACAAAGCCAACCATAGTGTGAGGTGCAGTTTGCCAAACACTAAAAGCAAACTCCAAAGTAGAACAAGCAAATATAACATCATCATCTACTGAAAATATGGCTTCTGTCTTCAATCCTTTTATTTCCTTAAACCTATTGTTCAAGCTGCTATCTTCTTCATTCATTTCAAATCTCAACTCCGTTTCTCGACCGTCTCGTGAATTCGCTTTCACTGTCCGTTGCAAATAACTCACCAGAGAATCAGGTGGAGGAGAAGGTTCACTCCATACAATGTGTATGGACTCCACTCCTATACATGCTGTGTAGTGATCAATTGACTTCTTTAGTAGATCATGACGCTTCCATGTGTTCATTACAATTGCATAACGTTTCCTACATTTCCATGTTCATTGTAATAATACAAATTATACAACTCAATCACTAAACTATATATGCTTATAAATTATTGTTCAATACACCAACAACTATTCAATGCTGAGTATAAATTCAACCATTAAATTGATTTTAAATAATTAAAAACATGTTTTTAGAGTGATTTTATTGTTTGGTAACTATTCACTTTTTTTTGTTTTTCTTTTTTTGAAAATTAAGTCAATATCCTTTCATTTTCTTACTTTGATTGTATCAATTTTAAATAGAAAAGTTGCCTTGACTAACTTTTAAAAAACAAAAATAAATTTTTAAGAATTATTTTTTCAAACTTTGATTGAGATTTTTAAAGTATGAATAAAAAGTAGATAGAACGTAAGAGATTTAAAAAACAAAAACAAATAAAGGAAATGTTTGAAAATCATTTTGTTTTTTTAAATTAAACTTGTGATGGACACATTTCCACCCAACCTTCTTTCTCTATTATCTACTATTTACCAATACTTTAAAAAGCCAAGTTATCCACTGTATACTTAAAAAAAATGCAAATCACTACAGGTAATAGCCCTGTTTTCCAAAAACAAGAAACAAGGACAGAACCGATTACTTAGTAAATGGACCTTTGTGTTTTGGGTTTTGAGTTTTTAAAAATTAAAGCACTACAAATATATGATTCGTACCTCTAAATTTATGTACTTAAGAAGAAGAATGCAAATACAAAGGAAACGAACCGCAATCCGCAACAAACGAAATGGCGTTAACACTTTTATCATACGTAAGAACCTAAACGCAACAATTTGGAGCGTGGAATCCAAAATTCATCCAATGAGAGAGAAACACGCAAAGATCCAGAAATCATAACAAAGAGATCACATAACGAAAACAATTAATGAAGCACAAAAAGTTCATGAACGAATCAAATCAAAGGGTTGTTCGAATGCAAACCGCGGCGTAGAGTATCGGACCGCCGTAGAGCAGTCGTCACATGTCCATCCCATGAGATCGGAGGCGCGGGAGGCGAAAAACACGATGGCGAGTACAATGCAACAACACAGAAGAAGCTTGATTTTAATGGTGACGGCGATTTGTCGAAGCCGTTGAACCATCACCGGACGACGTAAAGAGGTCCCTCTCATATTCCGGCGGCGAAAGTCACACAAAATTCATATCCGATCAATCATTTCGGGGTAGTTGATTGATGATATGATGATATGATGAATAATGGGGGTTGTGGGATTTTAGAGGGCGGATGATCTTGACGTGAAATTCCATGGCGGAAGGGAAAAAGTAAACATATTGTTGGATGAAAAAACTGTTATAATTTAGGTTAAAATGGTTACTCTCATGTAACTCATAAAGGGAAGTTTACATTCACATTTAAGTCTATTATTTTTATATTTCATGTGTTTTGCTTTTTTCATAGAGAACAAAAAAATTGGGCTAAAAGTGATATTGGGACCTTCTATATATATATATATATCCATTTCTCATCTTGCAATTCTACTAAAAAGATTAGTGTGTGTATATATATATATTTATATAATTTGAGATGATGTTGAATAGGGTGTCTCGAAAAATGTTAAATAAGGTGTGGTAAACTTTTTCCAAAGTTGTAAAGATAAACTTGCTATAATTGGAGGGTAATTAATGAAGGTAGCGTTTCAATTTTTGCATTTAAAATTTTAAACTTTCTCAAAAGTATCGCAGACACCATTATTGGCATATTATCATTTCACCCAATGTGAAGAAAAAATTAAAAAGACTCATCAACACAACCCCATTTCGCATATTATATTGATTTTAAACTATTATGGTAAATTTTGCTCAACTTAAAAAAATTATTATGTTCGTGAGATTAGGATGTTCGAACAACCGACAATTCGAACCATCTAGATTATCCAACTCAAGATGTAAGAGTTAAGTTGTATTGGATTTAGTTTTTAAGTTGGATTTCGTTATGCATTTTCTACTTTTGTCAGATTAAGTTGTATTGAAGTCGTTAGGAAGAAATTTAGGTTAACTCAACCCTAATTTTCTCTTGGAATTGTTAAGTACTTGACTTTGTTTAAAGTTTGTATTAAATATATAAATATTTGGTATTTTATATTTGAATATAACTAGATTTTATATGTGGGTTTAAAATGAAAAAAAAAACTATTTCACTATCATTCAACCCATCCAAAATTTTAAATTGAACCCAAATACACCTTTAATTCAACCAATGTGTCTACATGAACTGATTGCATGACCTTCATCTTGAGATTATTGAAGCCTTGAAGGTTGGATCTCATCCTCCCATTTAGCCATTTATTCTTATTAGAAAAACTGATATATGGTAATTTATACATGGTAACTAAAATAATAATTGTTATGAACACTTGAAGATAGTTGAGAGAAATTTTGGTGGAGATTTTGTATGTATTAGGGTTTCCAACCACTCGATAATAAGAAAAGAACAAAGTTTTATGCTTCAATTTGGTTAAAAAAATTATTCCAATTGGGCCATAATTTCTTTTCGTGGTTTTTATCTTCCTTCTCCCTCCAAAGACACATTTTGTTTTAACGATATCTTCATTGTCAATACAGAGTTTATTAGAAAGGCGTTCAGCTCACCAGCATGAGTTAAGTTGAGTTGGCATAATATATTAACTCATTGTTTGGCCCACCAACTTTAAATTTTGGTGTAGTTGAGTTATATATTTTACCAACTCACTCCAACTCTCTCTTCTCATCCTCCAACGTTGATTTATTCTTCATTAGTCATTGTCAATAAGTATCATCATTGTCGCACTTCAGGAACCAATTCCGACAACCTCTTTCACATGTCTAAAAGTCGAACGAACACTTTCAATTCAATTACTAGGTATAATGTCCACCTTCTATGATTTGGTTTACAATAAAAGTGCATTTTCCCTCCTTCAAAATACAATAAAATTTAATTGGTCATTTATCTTATCTTATTAACTTGTGTTTATTTGCCATTTTGGAGGTAGCATCAATTATAATGAAGCTATTCGTTATTTCTCGAATAAAATCGGCCCAAGAAAATACGGCCCATTTTGAAATTTGAATTGTTTGAGTGGGCTTTATGTTTAGCCCGGTATAAAACGACTAACAATATCTTACATATATTTACATATATGGCCTTTATACTATACTCATTTTTCATTTTTTGTCCACACAATTACCCTTTTGGTTTCCTTTATTTAAAAAAACTATTGGGAAATTGGGGACAAAATGTTGAAATTTTTTTGAACTTGTAGTAAAATTTTGAATTCTATTACTATAGCATATCAATGATAAAATTTATTATATGTTGTAAATATTTGGTAAAATATGTCTGATTTTTATATAGAATTTATGAATTTTGTTACCTAATAAAATTTGAATGTTTGATTAGCTTAGTGATTTTTTACCGTAAAAAATCAGTCTCATTTTACCTCTTTGGATTCATTATGGCTGGGCTAGAAACCAAAATAATAATTGTTTTGGCTTCTTCTCGAGCCACCCAAAAATATTATAATGAAGTGTTAATATATAAGGAAATTATAATAATGATTATTAAAGAAAGACCAAACATAAAAGGTAAGAAAGTTGGTATAAAGAGTCGTTAATTATGACAAGTTTAAAAAGCCACAAGTGTTAGTGCAACTTGCAATATCTAATCAAAATTAATTTAACGTTTCTATTTTATACTACAATACTCAAATTTCGAATATTCTTCCACCTTTTTTTTAAAAAAAAAAAAGAATTAATATCAAAAAATATAAATCAGACATGAAATTTCACTAATAAGACATACCCAATTGTTTAACAATTTTACTGAAAAGGACAATTTGGTGAAACCTAACCACAAATTAAATAGTAAATTCAAACATAGTTTATGCTAAAAAATGTGTAAATTAAATATATATTAGTTTAATTTCACAAAGAAAGCGAGGATTGTTATATGAAGGACGAATGAATGATATTGACAGAAAATAAAAGGTATTGAATAACCACATATTAGATGTTTAATTATATAAGAATAGTTGTAGAGATGGATGAGGTTAAAAGAGTGTAATTACAAAAAGAAAAAGATTTGAAAAATATTTAGAGGAAATAATCATGTAATTAAAAGATTGAAGGAAAGATGGGGGAAGAAAGGGTCCCAGCATCATGGGATTGCCAGGTAATGTTTTGAACAAATACATGGCTGAAAGAAAAGAGGCGGTTGGAACGTTAAGAAAAAGTAAGGCGTTGTTGTCGCATTCTTCATTTTCGAATCTTATCTCTAAATATAAAAACTTTCCTTTCTTTTTTTATTTTCCAACGTTTTCATAATTTATGATTTCTTTCTTTTTAATATTACCTTATCCAATCATTAACTAATCAATCAACAATCCCTCCTTTTTCTCTTTTCAATCCATTATTTCACTATTTTAATATCCTTCCCTGTTTTCAACCTCAAACACAATTGCTATCTCTACTATTACCTCTACTTTATATATATTATATATAAGACTATAAATAATATCCACCTATTTTATTCACTACATTTCCCCATTTAATACTCAATAAATAAATCTTTTCCTACATTTTTACGTTGATTCATTTTCAAGTCTGCAGACTGAACATAGAATAATCTTAATGTGACTTTATGATTAATATATAAAATTTTAAAATCTGACCATTTGTTAAATATATTTAGGGGTTATACTGAATTAAAATTCAGTAATTTTTTATTTTGATTTTCTTAATTAAGAGAAGAGGGAGCGTAGAAGCTGATGAGGAGGAAATTTGAGGGAACAGTTGTGTTTAATGATTTATAAAAGGAATCCCAATAGTGCACAAGACATGACTTTATATTCCTCACTCACACACGACTATGCAACTCACAGCTCATCACCCTCAAATTAGGGTTTTTCTTTTAATCCTATCTATACGATCTTAAAATATATGTGGATATCTACCTAACTATCCCTATCTTAATTTTACAAAAACAATATTCAATAAAGAAACATATTGAAACAACATCAAATTCTCTACATATATATCCTGGTTATCAAGTTATGTTGTGTGAAAAAAGACTTGAAGTTCAGGTTGGAAGGTGTAAAAGGTTAAAAGAGTTCGATTTGAAAGAGAAAAATGATGGGGATTATGAGTGACTAAAATTGGGGTTCCCAAAGCTTGGTGGTCATTATCAATGGACAACTAAATCACACGACGGATTTAATCTGCCTCCCCACCACAAACGGTCGGTCACCGGAACCCACATTATACACTCTTAGTAGACCCCACTCTACTCTATTATATACTCCTGCCACGTCATCACCCCCACCCCGACCCTCTACATTCATTTTTACCCTTTTAACCTCATAACTTTCTTTATTTTTAAATAAACTAAAGGTTAATTATATATATATATATAAAATCTCCATCCAAAAATATTATTGAACTTTTAAAAGTCCTAAAAAATTCTTTTTCAAACGATTCAAAAATACTTTTAATTTTAAATGAAACCATTAAACTCTCTATCTTCTTCCTCATCATTATAATTTAAATTTACATTACACTCTATATATAACCCCCACCAGACGCCGTTCTCCACCATTGTATTCACCTACACAAAAACAGAGCTCTAAAAGGAAGAAGAAATCATGGAGGGAAAGGAGGAGGATGTTCGATTGGGAGCCAATAAGTTTAACGAGAGGCAGCCCATTGGGACGGCAGCGCAGAGCCAAGACGATGCCAAGGACTACAAGGAGCCACCACCGGCTCCTCTCTTTGAGCCAGAGGAGCTCACTTCATGGTCTTTTTACAGAGCTGGAATCGCCGAGTTTTTCGCTACTTTTCTCTTCCTTTACATCACCGTTTTGACCGTCATGGGTGTCACCCGGTCCAAGGAAGCGGATGGTAATACCTGTAACACCGTCGGGATTCAGGGCATTGCTTGGGCTTTCGGTGGTATGATTTTTGCTCTCGTTTACTGTACTGCTGGAATCTCTGGTGGCCACATTAACCCGGCGGTCACTTTTGGGTTGTTTCTGGCGAGGAAATTGTCGTTGACTAGGGCGATTTTCTACATTGTGATGCAATGCCTTGGTGCCATCTGCGGCGCGGGAGTGGTGAAGGGGTTCCAACCCAAGCCCTATGAAAGGCTCGGGGGTGGAGCTAACGTTGTGAGCGACGGTTACACCAAAGGGATGGCCTTGGCGCTGAGATCGTGGGTACTTTCATCCTTGTTTACACCGTCTTCTCCGCCACTGATGCTAAACGTAGCGCCAGAGACTCACACGTTCCGGTGAGTAAAATTAAGACGTTGTTTCTAATATAACAAACTATATATATAGAGTTATAGATTGTTTATGAGAAGTAAAAAACAAATGTTATTGGAACAGATATTGGCGCCGCTACCAATTGGGTTTGCAGTGTTCTTAGTCCACTTGGCAACAATTCCAATCACGGGCACCGGCATCAACCCAGCTCGGAGTTTGGGAGCGG